>NW_006912401.1:0-18669 GCF_000523435.1 Bipolaris zeicola 26-R-13 | reverse complement strand
GGAGACCAAGACGTAGCATAGGAAGTGTAAAGCTAGACTAGCGTTAGTAGCCCTTTCGGCTCGGCCGCCGGGCGTAAATAAATTGTGTGTGTGTATATCCGAAGCCGCACTGCGAATACTGTGCCGCTGATAGTTCATAGCATCCACCATGTCATCTTTTCAGTGTGCAAATGACATGCAAACCCATTCAATCACCAATAGACCGAACATAAGCCATGAGACATTGTTTATATAATACAGTATTATATCAAGAAATCGTTTGAGAACCCTACAAGTACATCCTACACATTTCACTCAACCCTGTACACGAGCTTCACACCCGAAACCTTTCCATCCTTCAAATCCAGCAAGCCCTGAGGGACACCAGCCAAGCCATCCCGCACCTCAGCCGGGTGTGGCTTGATCTTGCCGCTCTCGATCAACTCCTGCGCTCGTTTCCAGAACTTGACACCAAACTCGTAGTCTTGTGGCTTGGCGTCAAGTCTCTCGTTGAACCTCTCACCAAGCGCCGTGTAGCCGAGTGTCCAAACTGCTTTCACGTCATCCCTTGGGTAGTTGCCGGGAGGTAGGAGCCCAGACATATGGCCACCGGTGGAACTGATAGCCGCGGCCGTGATGTCGAACGAGTTGCCTTCGGCAATGCAATCGAAGACCAACTTGAGCTTGTCGCTGGTTACTTCGCGGATCTTGGCTCCGACGTTGGGCTCGTTGTAGTCGAAGACGTGGTCGGCGCCGAGCTTACGGAGGAGATCAAAGTTACGGGGGGAGGATGTGGCAATGACCTCGTAGCCCGAGAGCTTCGCGTACTGGACAGCAATCGTGCCGGTTGCTGTGGAAGCACCATAGATCAGGATAGGTGTAGGTTCTTCCGCCTTGGCTGGGGGGATTGGTAGGCCGAGTTCCTGGTACAATCCTTGGCCTACAGTAGTGATGCCAATGCCCAAGGTTGCTGCATCCTCAAAGGACATGCTGTCAGGGATCTTGAGGTTGATGCCCTCTTTGACCTTGATGTGTTCGGCAAAAGCACCGTTGGAGTGGTCCGCTGGGTCGCCTGGGGCATGTTAGTGATACCTTTCTTCAGACATCAAGATACTCTTGCTTACCTCCACGAACAAATCCACAAATACGATCACCAACCTTGTAGTTGGTCACTGCTTTTCCCACCTCTTCAACAACTCCGGCATAGTCGCATCCCGCGATGGCGCCCGGCGAAGGCGAATGATGGATGCTTTTCCAATCAGTCGGATTCAGCGCAACAGCTTTGGTCTTGACAAGAAGCCAGTTATCGGCTGGAATTTTAGGAAGAGGTACGTCGTCTCTCAACTCAGATACGTCCTTTGAGACGTGGACTACTGCTTTCTGGGTAGACATTTTTGATTTATTAGAATGAAACTTGATACGGGATGAATATTTTCAGTATTGATCAGGGTCTTGTGTGATTTTATAGAGGTTTTTAGTAAGGAAGGTATTCAGTAGCGGGTTGGTAATACCACTTATAGCGTCATCTTGGGTGCGTACTACAGATTGCCTCGGAGATAAGCGGGGCATACTCAGAAAAGCTCGTCATTACCTCACGATCACAGACAGTGAATTATTAATTGTGCCCGGTAGGATCTTTTCCGTGCCGATGTCATTGCGGCTATTACCGGCGAAGCACGTGTGGTGAAAGGGAAAGTGGGTAATAGCAGGGGTCCGAGCTTGAGCTACCCAAGCTTGCATGCAAGGGTCCGACCAGCACGCGTTGATGATGGACTAGAAATCCAAACCTCAATTCCAGCCGTGTACCATATTTTCCCCGCACGACTCGCAGCAGCGATCTCGTTCACAGCCCTCTCGTGGATATGGCAGACCCTCAACAACCCGGTCAAGTCGAGGACGAAGACATTGTCCTCAGCTTCTTCCCAGACCCCCCACCCTTCTACAAGCATTTCACACCAGAAAACCTCGCCCGCCTCCAAGAAATCGAAAAAGAAGCCGGGCTCCACGGCAGCAATGACGATGATCCCTCCTCCAATGCCGCACCAGGAACAAAGCTCTCCCCAGAGCAAATCCTCGCGCTGCCCACCGAACTCCGCTACCTGATCCCGCCCGAGCCCCCCGCCGACGACGCCGAATTTCACGTCTTCGATACAGTAGCCAAAGCAAAAGGCACCGACGTCTTCATGAAGAATATGGAATATATAGCCGACCAGCTAAAAATGCAAGGCGTATTCCAAGACTGGCAGTACGAGCAACTCTACCCCAGCGACCCTTCGTCCACAACCTCGTCTCAGCAACCACCTACCTCGTCAGCGATAACAACATCAAACTCGGTGTCATTGGACAGACAAAACTATCTTTTCAGGTTTCTGCGCAGTATACTTTTGAGTTACATATCGCTCCTGGGCATTGTAGCTTCAGACCCGGTGTCTGAGAAGAAAGATGAGAAGTTGAAGGATATCATGACCATGGTGGCCAATATGCACGCGCTGATTAATGAGTACCGGCCGCATCAAGCGCGGCAAACGCTGATTGAGCGGATGGAGGAGCAGGTGCGGCGCAAGAGAGCGGAGGTTGAGGGGGTACGGAAAATGGGGGAGAAGGTACGGCAGGTACTTGCAGGGTTTGGGGCTGTGGATGGGGAAGAGAAGGATTGGGCGAGGGATGCGGGGGCAGAAGGGAGTACCGGTGTGGGGAAAGAACAGGTGAGGAAGACGGAGGCGCAGAGGGGGACGTGGGAAGCGCTTGAGGAGGTGTTGGGCTAATGTAGAGAGCATTTGCACGTGTTACGCTAGGTTATGAAATAATGATACCCTTTTTCATCTTTTTACAATTGTCATATGGCCGAGTTTAGCTGCAGTCACCGAATACGTCGATCGCGCAGTTGGCAGAAGGGCACGAGACTCCATCACCTGTCGACGGGGAACTTCGGCTCCCTCACAAACAGAACTACACTCCAATGTCTCAAAGTTCTGGCAACACGAGAACAAACCTACGCACATGATTGTATTACGGCGTTAGTGCCACCCATCCTAGTGGTGCACCACAGCTGTCAGGTACCCGCTAGCCCTCTTTCTGACATGCAAGACATGACGTCAACCAGTATACACGTATCTATCCTCTATCCGCCTCTGCGCTGTACGTGTCTATACTACCCGCAAAAAAACAAGGTCCATCTTCATTCCATGAATGATAAGAAACAACGATGATGCAAAAGTCATCGCGCGGACCGCACTGTGTCTCGGGACCATCACCGCCCCTCTTGTTTCAGGCGACTACTAAAACTTCCAGCTCTTCTTCGCACACTTATCACAATCTTCAGCTCGTCGTGGTAGGCTTTTAGTATTACATACATAACAAAAGACTTTTTTTGGTGCTGAAGGAAGGCGCACGCGGTGAGATTCAACAACGCCCCCTTGTTCGCCTAGCTCGTGAGCCGCCCACCACCCCTGTTATAGGATATTACGGCAAGGCGAGGCTGAGACTTTGCTGATATAGTTCAGCCCCCTCGTAGGCGTGTGGGTGTCTGCCTGTCAGCTGAAAGGACGGGAGAGGGATCGAGGGATCAAGGCTGAGGGAAGAGACAAAAGGTTGACGTGGTGCTTATTTTCTTGCCTTCTTTTCCTTCTTTTCTATCTTCATCGTGGTCGCCGTGAGAAAGAGAAGGTATCTAGGAGGCTATCGTACCGCCATCCAAGGAAAAAAGAGTTTACCAACGTAAAATATTGTATTATCGGCTTCACACACAACAGCCATGGCCTCAGCACCCTCCCACCGACCGCCCAAACGCCTTGCCGTCTTCTGCGACGGCACATGGGTGGGCCGCGAGACAACCGTCGACGACGCACCACCAAGCAACATCCGGCAGCTGGCCAACATGGTCGGCACCGTCAAGTACAAAACCGACGACAAAGCCGGCGCAACCGTCCACCCCATCCAGCCACACAAAAACAAGAACCTCTCTGAGACTTCCCCTGCCTCCGCCCCAGATGCCATCGTCGCCGGCTACCAAGAAGGCGTGGGCCTCAACAAAAACTTCATGCAGTACATCTGGGACGGCGCGACTGCCTCGTCCATCAGCGAAGAATGCATCTCCGTGTACAAATTCATAGTCGAAAACTACACCGACGAGCATGAGATTTGGTTGTTCGGGTTTAGTCGCGGCGCCTTTACCGTGCGCTGCGTCGCGGGCATGATTAACAATTGCGGCATCATTAAGCGGCGCGCCGACTACACCGAGGACGAAGTATCGCGCCTGTGTTACGAAATCTTTCGCACATACCGCTCTAGCTTACCTGTTGATGCGCCCAAGAGCGAAGAGTGCACGCGCTGGAAGGGCCTCGAGGATAGAGTGTGGCAGGTTAAACGCCCGATTCGCTTCATGGGCATTATAGATACGGTGGGTGCGCTGGGGATACCGCGATTGAGCGCGGGCGTAGGCTTTGATTGGAGTCCGTTTGAATTTTTCGACATGAGCATTTCGAGCGTGGTGCAGCATTGCTACCATGCGCCATGCTTGCACGATAGGCTGTGGATCTTCCAGCCGTGTCTTGTATCTGCTAGCGAGGAGACAGCAGACGACGACGACGAAAAATCCAGGGCTAGCATAACGCAGAAATGGTTTCCGGGCACTCACTACGATGTCGGGCGTATGACGTTCCGGTTTGTGAGGCAGAGCCCCACGAATTGGATTGAGGAGGCGTTGGGCTGGCTTCCCAATTTGCTGTCGCGCACAATCTATCCGAATCAGGTGCTCAGCGATGCGGTACTGCGGTGGATGGTAGAAAGCGTGCATACTGTGGATGAGCACTCCGAAACACCCATCATGCCCGGCGCGCAAGAATGGATACAGCATCTCGGAGAGCGGCTGGGTGAAGCCGCGCTATCAGCTTCATCGACGGAAGATCAGCACCTGAGGACTGGCAGCGGAGACATCTACGGCGACGTGCTCGCCTACGCGCCCGGCGGCGTCGTGATTAGCTCGGTGCAAAAGACGTCGCGCTCCATCACCTCGCTCCTCAACGGCGTCTTGCCGCGACTCGGTGACAACATCCAGAGCGTGCTGGGCGTCAAGACACTCATCGGTATCCTGACGAACACGGCCGATCGCCGTATCCCGGGCACACAGGCAGAAATCTATCCGTACACAGAGCAAGAGAGGGTGACGGTCAAGGGAAGCGAAGTTGTTTTCACAGTCGAAGAGCTGGCGCGGATGAACGAGGTAAATGACGTGGGGCAAGTTAGATATCCCAGTCAGAGCTTCCAGTCGTTTTTGCTTTGGAAAGAGGTATTTGGGAAAAAGAAAACGTCATGTGGACACTGAAAGTCTGTCTTTTCTTCACGTGAGCGAGCAAATTGTTAAAATTTTAGTCGGATACCACTGCTTTGGTACTGGAGTTGGACTCGTTAGTCCTTCTTGTTCATTTCAAATGCACCTTCGTTGGCAAATGCCTTCTTATCGATGACTTGGTCCCTGGAAAAAAATGTGCATTAGATTCATTATACTTCTAGTAGTATATCCGTATCTAAATCCAGACTCTACTGTATTAAAAAAATAAAAAAGACGTTCTATGTCGCTCATGACGACTCTAAATGTTGTACACAAGTAGCAAGAAACTTACTTCTTGCCACGTCCGCCAAAGCCCCATCGGATCTGGTTTGCCCAGCGTACTTCAACACCAAGATCGTCTGCGCACTGCCACACGAAGCCAGGGTTCTTTTGGAACATGCGGCCAATGAATGCAACGTCGAGGTTGTCGTTCTCGAGGTAACCGTTTGCCTGCTTTCCGTCGGTGATGCTACCAACGGTTCCAACAGCCATCTTGTCGCCGACTTTGTCCTTGACAGCCTTGGCAAATGGCTCCTGGTATCCGGGACCACCATGGATGTGCTGCTTCTCGTGGAGCCCACCAGATGAGACGTCGAGTAGGTCAACACCTTTGTCGGCTAGTATCTCGGCAAGACGGACGGTCTGGTCAACAGTCCAGCCTTCGATACCAGCTTCGTCAAGCCAGTCGGTCGCGCTAATGCGGAGGACAAGCGGCATGCTCTCTGGGATGGTCTTGCGAGTGAGGTCTACCAGCTCAAGGGTTAGGCGGGTGCGGTTCTCGAATGAGCCTCCGTATTCGTCGGTGCGTTGGTTGGATGCGGGAGAAAGGAAAGAGTGCAGCAGGTAACCGTGCGCATTGTGAATCTCAATGGTATCGAAGCCAATCTTGACCGCGCGCTTGACAGCGTCAACGAAAGCCTGCTTGAATGTTTCGATATCCTGTTTGGTCATCTCCTTGGGGGTGCAGTGCTTGTCATTGAATGCAATGGCTGATGGACCATAGACATTATCCGGCCAGCCGTTCATCTCCTTGGTAGCAATGTCACCCTTGCTCAGCCATGGCGCCACTGTGCTAGCCTTGCGTCCCGCATGTCCGAGTTGGATACCAATTTTCTGACCCTGGGAGTGCGCAAACTCGACAATCTTGCGGAGAGGCTCCATTTGCGAATCCTTCCACAATCCACTGTCTTCGGGCGTGATACGGCCCTCTGGAACGACAGCGGTTGCCTCTACAAATGTCAGTCCAGGCCCACGCTGGATAATACCACCCAAATGTGTAAGATGCCAATTGGTATGGTGACCGTCTTCGGCCGAGTACTGGCAGAGAGGAGAAAGGGCGATGCGGTTCTGGATCTCGAGACTGCGAAGCTTGAGGGGCTGGAAGAGCTTGGGGATCTTAGAGCTGCCATCAAGCATGCCCAATGCAGTTCCAGCAGGGGGATCTTGCTCAGGTGTAAAGTAGGAGATCTAGCTGGGTTAGTAAATTGTGGAGACGCGAAGAAGAGTATTGCATACACCAGGGGCAGCCTTGTTTCTCAATTCATCTTGCTTGGCGACTTTGTCGCTGTTCTTGTCCTCTGGTATGTCTTTGGTAAGGGCATGATGCGAGTGTGGCTTCGCAGTATCAGGTTCGGCGCCCATGGTTGCAATTGACGATTGAGGTATTAGGTTATTGCAATGGCTTATTCTTCTGCTCAAGCTTGAGTTGTACCGAGACTGAAGCTGCGGTCAATGAGGGTTTTATACTGCGTGATGTCTTGCTTGCCGTCTCTAGAAAATACTAGTATGACGTTTACTTTCGTGCACGCGCGGGGCATATGCAGGGCCCCGCTTTCCTTGTTGGGGTTGGCATGGTGTGGTTATGGCATGTGGTGATTTGTAAGAACGATGCCACCACTGTGTTGGCCGGAATGGCGGAAACGTATGCAGTATTCATGATTACGTGCTGCCGTATGTGGCAATAGACGTATCGGGGCCAGGGCAAGCACTCGATGGCGACATGAATTGGTTGAGCAGAAGATTCTACAAATGCTGACAGAGAGAGCAGGGAGCACGCCCGCAGTTGGGATGTTTACATGGTGAGGGGTTAGCTTTCTCGTGTGGTGGAATTGTCCATCTTGGAAATATTGGTCTTGCGAGTGTATTTGGTTCATTGCAAAGGGGTTACCAAAGCATGCGTCGGAAGGTTAGTCAGCGATACTTAGTGTGCGGGCCTCATACTAGACGTCATTTGGCGTCTGTGTGGTCTGGTGGGGCGTACCAGTAGGTGATTGTGCGCGACTCAAATTCCGGGGGCTTGAGTGCGGCGTCGAGGCCGACGTTGTCCGCTCCAAGCCTCTAGTGCTGCGATCAATACTGCGTGGCAGACTTCCATACTCAGTATACCAAGTCTTGCAGGACGCTGACTGCAGACTTGGCTGTCACAGGTCACGAGCGAAGAATCCCGTCGGGTGGACTGAGAGTGTTTGAGCATGACGTTGGACCAGGATGTGGATAGTTGGCAATGGCATTAATATGGCCACGGTCATGTTGTTGTCGTGCTTGACCACAGCACGTTAGCAGGACGGATAACAGTCGGGAATAATTAGAATTATGCACTGGAGGTTGACACATGACAGCAGCATGACGAAGGCCATGTCTATAATCGCGCAGTCCAATGATGAGCATCATGCGCGTTTCGTTTTGCCCGGAACTAGAGCGTCAGGGCTGAAGCAGCCGACGTTACCGATGGACCCAGAGCATCGGCCCTTTGCTGCGTGTGAGGCAGAGTGGGTAAGACTGGCAATGGGGTTTTCCGCTTTTGCACGCGGGTATGCAGGCCTCAGACAGGGACTGTGGCACGAGAATAGGTGGTGAGGAACGGCCAACGCCTGGAGCCGCCTGTGCCACGGCCACGCCGAAGGGAAGTGGAGATGTGCACCTGTTGCATTGGGATTTGCGGGAAGCTTTGTCGACAGCGGGTGTGTATGGCCGAGAAAGAAACAAGGGCGGCGCGAGGAGGACAGCGATAGGGTGGTAGGGTTGGGAGGATAGATTAGCATTGGCACTCTACCCCACGCTGGGTGCGGCGCAGGAAATGAGGAACAGGCTAGCAACCTGCCTGATTGGGCCAAGTGAGGCACCCTCAAACATCAGCCCGTGTGGCGCAACCAATCAGGGCCCGCCAGCCCGCCCGCCCAGCAAAGGACCCAGCAAGAGGACCAGCCGCTCGCGCAGGGCAGTGGATCAAAGACGCCCCGAGCATCCGCACGCGCTCTCTTACTGCCACTCGTGCCCATTACACCTTCGACGACAGCGACGACAGCGACGACAACCGCAGCCACACAAACGCTGCCGGGTGTATCTATAGACACTGCTACATAGACGCGGGCGCTTGACATTCACTCTCTTGCTATCCCCCATCGCCACTGCCCTCTCGGTGCTCAATCGCACCTGCCGTTCCTTTAACGCCCGCAGTCAGCACCACCTCAGCAACCCGCTTATTCATTGCGCCCTCACTCGCCTTCACTGCGGTGCAAAAAAACTTCAGCAATCCACCCTCGCACCAACAATAGCTCCATTCTCCCTTTTGGCTTTCCACGGGCAATCTCTCTCGGTCTCGCTTTCTCCGCCGTCACCGCTGTGCCCAAGCCTTGTGCCTCAAACGTGAGACGCTCCACCCAACACGCGTATTTTCTTATGCACACCACGCCCCCGTACCAACTGAACACCTACGCTTCTGGGAAACACCCCGTCCCCTGCAAATCCCCCAGCCTCAGTCCTTCCCTCGCCCTACAAAACTATTCTGTTTACTGTCGCTCCCTCCCTCTGCTCGATTCGTGGTGAGCAGCAGGCCTGTTACCACCTTCGCGACCACACTTTCTTTGTCTCTTCCTTCCCCAATCCATGTCCTAGCCACGCAAGTCACTCCTTCGACAAAGCAGCTGGGCTGTAGGATACCATACCGTTGACCGGATACGTACAACCACTCCTTACATACATTCATACAAACATACATACATACATACATACATACCTCCTCGCCATCTAATACTCAACACCACCACCACCAACAACAATGGGCTGCTGTGGAGATCGCGAAAAGGCCCTTACCGTGGCCGAAGAGCAAAAGTGGACGCACCTTGTAAGCACCCCAAGTGACACAGTCCGCCCTCTTGCAATGTACTAATCCACCCAGACTCTGTCCGACTTCAAGTCCACTTCATGTCTCGCTCCCTTCTCCTACGTCTGGCTCTGGATCCTTGTTCTCATCTCTTGCGCCGTCTACGCTGCCGACGCCTTCACTGCCATCAACCTTCTCGCCTTTGACAAGTGGACCAGCACCATCAAGCCCGCCGTTCCTTTTGAAATCGCAAAATGGATCTTTGCCATTACCATCATCATTTCCTACGTCTTTCTCTTATACCGCTGGATCAGGACTATGCGCGTCATGCGCACTGGAAGCGTCACTGAATGCTACCTCGAGCCTCTGGCTGCCATCTGGCAGAGTATGCGCCTGACATCATCCGGCCAAGGTTGGCGCCGTTTCTTGGTTTTTGCAGAGTTGACCAAGAGTAAAAAAGGCGTCAACTACATTGCCCTCTTTGTCTACTTCCAGTTCAAGAGCGCCTTGCTCATCATCGTCGCCCAAGGTCCCCGTGTTGCCATCAATGCCATGACTCTGTACGCCGTCATGCAGGCCCAAATCATTCCCGGAGGCGACCATGCTGCAAAGGATCGATCCAATTTTGAGCAGTTCTTCGTCAACATCAAGACCATGATCGATACCGGCAATAAGCGCGAAACCATCATCTACTTCGCCATGTTGTTCTCCTTGCTGATTTGGGTCATTGCTGCCCTGAGTTTGATTGTTGCCTGCCTTCTCTACATTTTCTTCCTGTGGCATTACATTCCCAAGGCTGACGGCAGTCTAACCAACTACTGCCGCCGCAAGGTTGAGACTCGTCTTGAGCGCATTGTCGGCAAGAAGATCAAGAAGGCAATCGAAAAGCAGAACCAGCAATTGAAGAAGCAAGAAGAAAGGGCCATCAAGAAGGGCCAGCTTGACGTATCCAAGTCTCGACCAACTCTGCCCAATATTGGTGATGACGACGATGACACATCTACCGTCTTCTCTCTGCAGCGCTCCGACACGATGAGTACCAACACGACGCTTCCACCGTATGCCCCATATCCTCAGTCGCACACCAACAGCATGGTCTCAAACAATGGTCGAAACTTGATGATGAAGCCATCTCTACCCACACTTGACGAACGTCCCAGCACGCTCGCGCGGTCCGAATCACAATTCACTACCTTTTCTACCAACAGCTATGGTTCCAATGTACCCATGCTGCCCCAAGCCGGTAACATGGGCAGATCATCGCCAGCCCCCGGAATGGTGCCCCTCGATAACAACGGCAGTGACTATTTTGGTCAACAGCGCAACCCGCCCTATCCTTCCGACAGGCCTTTTACGCAAATGTCACAGGGCAGGGCGTCTCCAATGGCTCAACGGGGACATTTGCCGCCAGTAGACACGAGCTTCAACAATGCTCCATATGGTTCTGAGCCTCGACTGGTTTCTCCTCTCGCCAATGACGCACGATCGCAAGCTCAATCAAGCCGTCCATACCAGGGATTTAGTCCGTACAACAGCCGCGGTCCCGCTACAGGTCCCGAATACGAGCTATCGCCTGTTGAAAGCAACGCGACAGAGGAAATCTCCCAACATTACTACCCCGACCCGAAGGATTACGATGACTACCAGCCACCACAAGTGCCCAATGTTTTGAGGGCCGGCTCTCCTGCCCCCTCGCAGTTTGGCGGTCTGCCCAACCAACCACGATCAAACACAGCACCTCCACGCCGAGACATACCTGACCGTACTATGAATGGCTCAATGCCTCCACAGCGCAGTGCCACTGCTCCGATCCAGCCAGGTTGGGTTCAAGGACCTCCTCCGCGCAGCTTCACTCCTTCTGGACCTGGTCCTCAACGTCCCTTTACTCCTTCAGGTCCCGGTCCTCAACGTCCCTATACTCCTTCCGGCCCCGGCCCGCAACGTCCCTACACCCCGTCTGGGCCTGGCCCACAGCGTAGTTTCACCCCGTCCGGGCCTCGTCCTAACGACAACAACTACTAGGCTATATCTGGGTCGACATCTTGTTTATATGTAGCAAAGTCCGATTTTCCTACAGTTGATACCATTCATGCATTTCATGGCGTTCACTTCTCTTTTCTGTTAGACACAGATCCCCTTTTTTTCAAGCCAACTTTTTACATTCATACACACCTGCCCATAACCTTTTGGGATACGATTATGACATCTCTCTCACCTCGGTGAGAAAGGTCGTTCGTGACCTTCGTTTTATACATGTATATATGCTTCGAGATACCCCACCCAACCTCCCCGCATGGCTGGCCTCGGACGTCCATTCGCTTTTTTCTTGTATGAAGTTACCATTTTTATGGCTTGGAGAGAGACGACGGATACGTTTTTTCTGAAGATGCAAGCGCGCACATGTTTGAGTTAGATTTGCAGGCACGTGTATCATAGCTATCTATCTTGATTTTCTCTCTTTATGTGATTCGATGCAGCTTTTGCTCTTCTTTGCTTTGATTGTATCTTTATATGGATCTTACTGCCACGTTATTATATCAGGCTTATTCCATCAAAATCCAGTCATCTCCTTGTTATGACGTGCATATTATCGTCCTACATATTCCCCTCGGGCCAACACACGAGACGAGCAATCCAGCTGTCCATTTTGCACCACAGTAGTCTTTACACTCGACATAACACCTATCTTCTTCATCTACCACATGCTTTCGCATCACTTTCCATACTTACTACCCCACCTGTCCTCTAACTGCCAATCACGCATATCCACACATCTCATACTCACACCCCGCATCTCTTATCTACAAACACACTTCTCCACCCCTACCCCATCTCATAATCCCAGATCCACACACACACACACCCATGCACAACCGATACACCCAACAGTCCTCATACTGTCTCATCCGCACTATCTACAGTACCCAGCTACAATCCTTTTTTTATCTCCGACTCAGTTACACTAGTCAATCAAGCAGAAACCAAGAACACTCTTCTTTCAGCACTAAAACTTTGGAAACTTTTTCTTCTTGCGAATCGCAACTTTGAAAGGAAAGTTGGTTTTGTTTACAAACAATGCATATCAGCTAAATTACTCGCGTAAAGTAGGCCTGTTTGGCGGGGGGGAAGGTGAGGCAGGGAGGGAGAGACTGGTCATGTGTTTCATTTGCACATAAGCCCTTGTTGACTACCTTGTTATTCTGCTGACGTATAGTAGGGTGATGCTTGAGATTAATACTTCTGTAGACAGGTGGCCATTCTTTCCAATCGTCGGGGAAGAAAAAAAGCGATATCACGTTCATGGGACTCGATATAACACTTTGACGTTGGTTTCGCACGCGGGGGTTTTTTTTTACCTACTGGTTCTACTACTATTCGCTCGATGCACGCGAACTATCTGAGTAGAGGAAAAAAGAAAAATTTTGTGGTCATGGATGATGGATGATGTGGGAAAGGCAAAAAAATAAAATCCGGCCGTGATAAAGGAATCTAATTTCCGAGGTTCGCATTCACTGTCAGAAGTTTAAATATTGTGCAGTGTAGTGCGGATGTGGGGTTAAAGAAGAACAAGGCAGTTAACATCTACCTAGCAAAGGGGAAAACGAAATAAAAAAAAGTGCTGTGCTTGATGCAATTGTAGTAGCTCATGCGATTTGATAAGGGTCATCAATGACGTTTTGACATATCGACCACCCATTTTTCTTCACTTGGTTACCTTGGGATATGGTACGCTTGCGCACGCCGGGAAAACGTAGATGGCAGCTAAGCCTCGATTTCCACGTGTCCGACTTGGTAAATGCTTCCCTGACCCGAGTTTCGTGCGCGCGCACGCATATCGGGAATGTATGTATGGTTACTTTGTTAAAGGGGTTTGGACCATGTAGTGGTACTTAGGGGGTATGCGCAGCGGGGCGGCCGAGGGGGGAGGGGGGAAAAGGAATTTTGTAAGTACGTACTAGGTTACTATGAGATGATAGTAGCCGTGGAAAGTCTCCGTTTGCATATATGTACTATGTAGGTACGTGCCGCGAGACCATACATACTACTACAGCGGAGTAAAAGTCTCCGGAGGATGTGAGCGTTCTTCCAGCACCCGAGGAGTCAAGAAAGCGCCTATATCCGCTTTGGTCCAGACACCATCATCCACAGTGACGATTCGTGGTAGTGCAGCGTCAAAAGTCGCAGTGTTGAACTCTGTACACAGCAGCAGTGCAAAAGTCATATGCCAGACCCCTTGTGTTAGTATGAGCAGAAAGGAAAGATCGTCGCCTACAGGTTGTACGTTATCCGTGGCATCCGCAGCAACACATGCCAACGGAAAACGCCACGAAACAAAACTTACAGGTGTGTTTCACGCGCTGTATCAGGCATCGATACCTCTCTCTTTTTTGGGTGATGGATGGGGTCCGCGGGTTGTTGAATGTGTCGCAATTCCCCCACACCATTGCACATGGGCTGATCGGCGAACCTGATCTTCAGGCTTCCCCCCCCCCTCTACTAATCACCCGAAACATGTTTGATCGCCAGGCACCACCCGCACCAGCGCGTCGACTCTGGCGATTGATAGCACATCGAGCCCACACATGAATTTTTCTTCTTCACTTTATCAAAATAACTCTTGTGCAAGCCGGAATAAGTTGGCTAAACGAGGCGTCGTATCCCCTTTTGTCCTCGCCGTCTTGGTGGCTGACGATCCAGTCTTGGTTGTTCTTGGGGGCAATTTTGATTTTTTTGTACGGGAACGATTCTCGGGCTCGGCGTTGCTGAATACACAAGAAGCGGTTTCACTAAGCCACACCATTCTTTGTTATTTGGCGCTGACGTCGCGGAGCGCAGTGTTTCACGTGCTGTACTTATCTTGGTCTTTTTGTGTGAATTCGGCAGTAGTAGAATCTTCACAGTGCGTAAGCTCGGGGGCAAATTCGCCCATACCCGAGTATCACACATCCGTCCCGCATGTGAGTGCCCTGTGGCCGCTGCTGTTGCCTGACTTCACCGATGGAGTCATTTGCAAACACGTTGACTTTGCTCCGTCATCCTGCTTGTCTTTTCACGTGTTGTGGTGGCGCAAGAAAGAAACTTGCAGAAAGAATTCTCTCAGCGATCTCTATTCAGCCAGCCAGTTGAGCATACGAACTTGACAAGAATTGGCAGAGCGCTCCACCGGGACCATAAAATCCTGCACAAGCGAAATTACACACAATCGTCTAGAACACGTTCGCTTGTCGGAAAGCGTATACCTGCTGACATCACACCGGTAAGGTTCCGAGTAGGTATCGATAAGATGGCGAAGCTGCATGAAGCTTGTTGAGAGCATCCACAAGGCGTTCCGCCCACGGCGTGATTGGTGTACCTTGAAAATCCAGCACGGTAGTATGCAGTTCGTACGCACGATGCGCCAATGAGAATCTGTTGCGAGAAAATTGTGGCCAGGTTCTATGGCAGATCTTGAACAACAGGGTTGGGCTGAACAAAGTGTTGTGGTAATACGTCGCGTCATGAACACGACCTGCTGTCAGCAGGAGCGGGAAGGGCCGCGTGCGATGGTTTTTCGGTATGCTCTTTGGCCATACGCGGTCGGTCAACCAAGCAGAATAACCTTTGTGGTATACTCATAGCGCAGTGTGTCAATGCACGACCTCTGCAAGTGATAAGTAGATGAAAACGAAACAAAAACCTCAGTGTCATTGTCAAAGGCGGACAAGCTGCGCCATTCGGGGGTATGAGACGCACCCGCACATGTTGTAGCTTCTAGTTCCATATGCGTTCGAGGCAAGGTGACGGCTGAGGACTAGCAAACAACGAACAGAAATCCACCACGTCACATCCACTGCTGCGCTGTTACGATGCCGGCCGGTGGACAGTAGCCTTTGAGTTTTTCATCGTGCATACACATGCTGGCTAGCCCCCACATTGCGATAAAGACTCTATCATTCCGCTGACCACACTGGGGCTCCACAAACATTGCATCGGCCACTTGCCTGTGAGTGGAGCAGCGGATGCGTGGGTACAGATGGGCTGAATTGCAGCCGTGTAAAGGACAAATAGAAGAAGAGCGAGTGCAAACTGCTGCGTCACTAAGCTGCACGACTATTACGCAGGTTGACAGAGGCGTTTTTTACCCGGCCATTCCTTGGCCGGGGCAGGACGGGGCTGTCGGACCATAGTGTGTTGACGCGGTCGAGAGCGTGTACCAAGAACCATCTGGTCCACGGTAGTGATAGTGATAAGAAACGGTAGTAAGTACATGACGACGCTGGTGAGGCTAGACTGGATGAGGCAAAAAACACATGGCGTAGTGTGATGGCAACGCGGCCGGCGGAAGAGGTTCTGGAATCCGCAAGGTCGTTTTCTCCACTTTGGTTCGCGGCGACAAGACAACACGCACACGCCTTTTCCAATCACAGCATGCTAGTCCCACCCTGTGATGATCGTAATTGCGCGGCCTTGCCATCGTCGGAGAGCCGATAAAGTGGCGCCTGTGGCAGTGCGCCTTGTTGTCTTTGTTGTTGTCGAGACGTCGAGACTTTGTTGTCCGTGGCGACAAGACCAGCTCGGTTGCTATACCACGCGGCTGCTTGGGTGCGGCCAAGGGTAAGTAGAATAAATGGGGGGGGGAAGAAGGGGGGATGCTTCAATTCGCGATTCAGCAGTAGCCGGCCCAGGTGTCGAGCCAGGGCGGGCCAACTGTGCCTGAGCCAGGTACACCAATGATATCGAGGTACGAAGCGATGGGGCCGCGTTGTCAGGGGTCGCATGTCCGGTGCAATTGGCCCCATGCAAATTAGCGACGGGGATGGTTGGCGGCACGCTAACCTGTCAAGGTCAGCCAGGAGATGAGATGGAGCAGTCCGGCTGGCGCTGCGTCTGGCCGCTTGCGTCCCTTTTCCTCCTCTTCACCGCAACATATAACATACCCACGGTCCCTCTTCTCATATTAGCCACATTCGCGCGTTCACTCATTCACGCCCGTCTTGGTCTTGCCTGCTTGCTCCCTTGCTTGCACGCTCAGTCATTCCTTTGCTAATCTTACAACAATCCTTTATCGCTCCATCGACACGCCGTTGAACGCCGTTACGACTTGTCTGCTCTATCCATACTCGCCTGTCGTATCATTACTCACAAACCTCTTGCAAAATGCGTTACTCTTCCGCCCTGGTGTTGAGCACCATTGTTGTTGGCCAAGCTACCGCCGCCAACCTCCACAACCGTCACGCCAGCTTCCATGCTCGCCGTCAAGCGTGAGTAATGCCGGCAAGACTCACATACCAGCCGTCACTAACTGTCAGCAGTGAGGCCAAGCGTTCCGTTGATACCAGCAACGTCGACTGGAGCAAGGTCGCCTACCAACTGGGCGACGTCGACTGGGACAAGGTCTTCGCAACTCCTTCTCCAGCCCCGGCTCCCAAGCCAGCAGAGCCTGTTGCTGAGGCCAAGCAAGTCGAGGCTGCAGCAGCGCCTACCTACCCCTCGCCCTCCGCTCCCGCCGAGGAGAAGAAGCCTTCTCCCACTCCCACCCCTACTCCCACCCCTACTCCTTCTCCCTCCTCGGCTCCCGCCGACGACAAGAAGGATCCCATCGGTGATCTCCTCGACAACGTAGGCGACTCCATCAACGACATTGTCGGTGACGTCTTGAACGGACTCCAGTCTATGATCACCAGCATTGGCGCAAAGACCGGAAAGAACCCCAAGAGCAACCAGAACGGTATCTGGCTCGGTAAGGACAGCAAGTGGAGGACCCAGTTCACCAACGACAACAACAAGGATGCTATCCTCTTCTGCTGGAGGTCCAACGACTTCAAGAACATGTGCATCAACGAGATGCAGCCTGAGATCTCCGTTGGCCTCAAGTCTGGCGAGTCCGTCGATATCTCCTTCGAGGAGAACGCTTCCGCCGCTTGCGCACCAGTCTTCCCTGACACCAAGCTGGCCATGTTCGGTGGTGTTGACAACACTTGGTTCGAGGTCACCTTCGGCCCAACTGGTGCTTTCGATGTTTCCCGCAACATCAACATGAACGGTAGCAACATCTCTGCCAAGGGCTCCAAGTGCACATCAGACATGAACACTTGCGTCTTCAAGTGCAAGAACGGCATGAACACTTGCGAGAAGGGTACCGACTACGACCTCTTCAACTGCGACTCTGGCAACGGTGGTGGCGGCGGCTACGACCCAATCATGGCCGGTACCGGTGGCGGTTGCTCCATGGGCCAGAACGGCGAAGTCATCAGGGTTGTCCTTTCATAAGCGGTGCCAACCCGATCTTTTCGGCGTTTGTCATCTCTTCATGTTGGTTTGCATATTCCTCTTCGCCATATTCCCCCTTGTTCCTTGCTATTTGGACACGACTCGTCACACAAGCAATCTTTTAGACACAGTTGTTTGGCGAGATACCCCATTCGCACTTTTTGGGTACTGGTTAGCCTGTCCATTTACGCTTCCCGTTCAGGCTCTCAGTAGTCCATGTCTATTTAGTAAATGTTTATTGTTAGTCTTGCAAATCCTATAAAAGTTCCAAAAAAGATCCAACTTGCCTATCTTTTCCTGTGTGATGCGATTGATGATCAGGGCCGCCGATTGTTTCGGCTAAGCGCCTGAGGCATTGCACTGCCGTCCCCAACTTAGCGACGCGAATCCCTTGTCGATAGCCGCCTCGTCTTAATTTACCCACGGAGCAGGCAATCGTCCCGATGGAGGACTCGTTGCGATCCCGAGATCCCAACAAGCCAACTCCTCCATTTCGGCCCACAGACCATAATGAACAAAAAGATAAAGGTAGGGGTACCCCGTAATAAGTCGTTCGCTCAGCTAAGCGATCGCGTTATCCCCTCGTACCGTTGTTTCATCGCAACGTATACGATGACGGACCGACAAGGGGGGGTGGCCTATAGCTGTTGAACAAAAAAATTATGAACAACGGTCGGGCTGACGAAGCTGCAACGTAACCAAAAAGAAACCAGAGGAAAGCAGCGCGCGCCAGAGAGAGAAAGAAAGAGTGCATTACGCGTAAACCGTATCTAATCCCCCGTTGCGGCAGGCACACCAAGCATAGCCATGCCTAGCCAATAAACCAGAAATTTGTGGGGACGTCAAGTTCGGACATTAGAGCGAAAGCAGAGGCAGTTTGTGGATTCCAGTCAATAAAGAAAAGGTGATGACGACGACCGATTTAGGGAACTTGGGGTAAGGGGAGGCAGAGGGGGGAGGCTCGCAACCTGGCTCTACTAGGTATTTTGTGTGTGTGTGTGTGTGTGTG
>NW_006912400.1:0-18888 GCF_000523435.1 Bipolaris zeicola 26-R-13 | reverse complement strand
TGGAGAGTCGTGTCAGGTTTGGTGGGGTGGACCACTTACTGGGGTGGGCCGCTTACTGGTGGAACACGTTAGTGGGTTTAAGAATAGATTGGAATAGAGACGTTAGAGCCAGACTCTTTTAAAACATCGTTCGAATCCACTATCACAATCAAAACGAAGTGTCAATTCTCAAACTTGATTAGCACAATACACCCTTGATTTCTCCCCAATTCTCTTTGTCAGGAAGAGCAGCAGCTTCCTTCGCTAGCTGATCTGCTACTGTGTTTAGCCTTCTTGGAATAAGCCAGAACTGTACTTCTAGCCCTGCTTTGCTCCATCTCTCGCGTTCTTTACTGAGCTCCTTCCAGAGATCCTGGTTCTTCACTGGCTTGTGCGTTGATGTTTGCCACCCATTTTGCATCCATTTGTAGATCCATTGTGTAGACCCGTCAACTACGTAAGACGAGTCTGTTGCGATCACAAGGCGTCGGCATCCCTCGTTGTTCCACAGCCGAAACTCGAGCGCAGCGATAACGGCACGGAGTTCGGCTCTGTTACTGGTCTGAGGTACTACTTCTCCCGTCGGGCCGCGGGACTCAAGTCGAAATTTAGAAGCGCCAATTGTATGAAGGTTCATGGAGCGGGTAGAATGCCCAGTAGAAGTTCTTGACGGAATCATCGAGGGAGATGTTTTGGGACGATAGACAAAGGCACAACCTCCTCTAGTATCTTTCCCTCCATTCTCACTACATGCCCCATCCGTGTAGATGAGAAACTCGGATCGATTGGACTGACGAGTGAAGCGTGGGGCTTGGATCGTTGCGCTTGACAGACCAGGTACAAATAGATCTTATGGAGTATCGGTTGCATTTGGAGGAAGGAATCGTGTGAAATTTGATGCCGGATCAAGAGATGGAAGAACGATTTGATCGTCTTGGCCACCAAGAACAACGTCAGTACCCTCCGGAACTAAACCTTCAGGAACGACGTAGAACTTTCGCTCCAGAGTATTCATAATTTAAGAACAGCGTGATGAAGTGTTGTTGTGTTCACACTCCATGTCATCGTAAGTAGAGTTGGTCCTACTACCCCACAAATTCACATGATACTACAGTCATGTTTCATATATCTGGCCTCGCCAAGCTCCACCACCCCACAAACACCAACCCCACCCACTTTTTACAATGCCTACCACTAACGCTATACTACGCTATTATTAAAATAATATCTATAGAGCGTAATTTTATGACTTAGATATTACGTAGTAGTATAAGCTTTAAAGAAGTAAGTTGTTAAGGGGCGAAGAGGCCTTCGAACGAGTTTGTATTAACCTATACTATAGAAGAAGAAAGATAAGAAGAGTAAAGTTATCGTATAGTAACTTCTACTTTATATCCTTTCGTTAGTTCTTTCTTACGAGGAACTTCTAATAACTAAGCGTCTCTATAGTAAGCACGTGGTATTATCACGTGCTTCATTCATGGCGTAGCCTCTTACAGTAGTAGTAGTATAGGCGTCAACTTTTAATAATGGTGGGGTTTCGGCTAGCAAGGCCAGACTTATGAACTAGTACTGTATGATCGCAATCGTTCAACTACTTAGTGACAAAAGGGTCACGATACTCTGAACTGGAGGCCCAGGAAGGCCAGCCCTCGATTCAATAAAGCCACAGTCACGTGCATAGGGTATATAGTTCCATCCGACCCTTAAGCAACTCGACGTCATGCTATACAACACCGAATGCTAGCGTGGAATGCACGGTGCTAAACTAACAGGTTAGCCATATCTACATAGGTTTGTTTTAATAAGCTCCATTACTCTCCCTTCTTACTCGCCGTGAGGCATGTGGCGGCTAAAGCGTTTACCATTTGCTGCATCTTCTTTCTGTCTTCTTGGCTAGCTTATCTTCTGGTACGATCTCCGGCCCTGAAGTAGCCTGTAGTCTCCTTAGCGCAACTAATCAGACACCATCGCTACGCTCTTTTGCGTAGCTTTCAATCCCCCGAATCTAGAACCAATACTGTTTCAAGATACTTCCACGGATATGATTTCTTTAATGATCCACGCTTGCTTTACCCTTGAGAAATTTAATCTGATATTTCATCGATGCACAAGCCGTTTGCCTGGAGAACGGGAGCAGATGAAGAAGCCAAGTTACCAACATGCGAGACACATGGATTGCTTATCTAACTGTGCGGTACCGACTCCACAGTGACTTTCTTCTATTCCACAATGAGATGCCAAGAAAGCTCAGTAACCCGTGACATGTTTCCATCGACCTACTAGAAAGGCTGTCTAAACTAGCGTTATCTCGCTTTCTTCAGAACATCGCAAGTCCCTGTAGTGTACGCTAAGATAGTACATCTCGGCATCAAGTGAACAACTCACAACCCGCTCTTCCTTGTGATGAATACAATTCCCTCAAAGATATTCACCACTCCATCTATTGCATTCCTATAAAATACAACATAAAAGAAAGAGGAAAAGTGAGGGGGGGGGGGAGAGTTACCATAAAAGGTCCCATGTGTTATCACGCAGCCCAACACCCGAAGTACCCCTCTATTCCCAACCCACAAAGTATCCACACTAGCCAACCGTCCTACCCCATTCACCGCCCCATCTCCACCCCAAACCCACATCTTCCCTTCTACACCTAGTCTACACGCGCCCTCAACCCAGTGCCAAACCCCACCCTCACTATCTCCCCTCACCGGGCATCCCACATTCCGAATCCCGAATCCCACCAAAGATAACCAAACAAGCACCTGCATCGCATCGCATGCTCCGTCGCCTCCCTCTCAGCCTCATCACTCCCCAAACCCATCTTTACCCATCTCCCTTCGTCTATTCCCTTCTCCCAAATCTCTGCCCCTTCTCTCAAACGCCCTCCCCCTTCGTATTCTCCCCCCCCCTCCCTCGATCCACGACGTCACAACCCCATCCCCCCCCGCCCTACGCCACCAAAAGCGCCGCGCACCGTACACACGCTAACTAAATTGCGGGGATCACAAAACAAACTAAACCTAACCCCGTGTGTATGTGTGCGAAGCTAGAAAGCTAGTGTAGTTTACGTTACAATCTAAAAGTTGGTTGCCCCGTGTCTCCGTCTTTTTAGGGGAGGGAGGGGCGGAAGGAAAGGAGACTAGGCCGGGAAGAGATGGGGGGACGCGTGCAGCATCCTGAGGCGGGTGAGGCATTTAACATGGGGTGGAGGGGCTGCGGTATAGGTTGGGTTGCACATGGGTGGCCGTATTGCGTATGCGGATGTTTGTGTTGGGGAGGGGGGGACAAGGGTGTGTGGTGGTATTTTTTGTGGGGATGAGGGGATGGGAGTGGCAAAGAAAACAGGTGTGGGTGAGGTGGAATTGGGAAGGGAAAGGGGAAAGTAGGGCGAGATGGGGATTAGCACGGTGAAATAAAGGCTGGGGGGGGGATTGATGGTGAGAGATTTTTCACAGCAAAGACAAGAGTTTTGGATGTTTGGGTATAAGTGAATTAATTCATTAAAACTTCATAACTCGTGATGATGGAGGTATATATGTAGATGAAAACGGGAAAAAAACAAAAAACGATGCAACTATATGTTGCCCATTTGGCTCCCATAAGACATGGTATGCGTATGTACAAGCCTTCGTGTGAAATGATCAAAAAACATCTAAATGTCTATTCCCAATCCACATCTGCATGTCTGCAGATTTGAATGCTTTAAACGACAGTCTTCTCGGGGTACTCGGCGTGAGTAGCGCTCCTCTTGCGAGAAGCATCAGCCTCAATGTCAGTAAGGCTGGCGCGGCGGTTGTCGGCCTGCATGTCCTGAACATCCTGGAAGGAGACGGTGGGGACGAAGCCAGGGGACTTCCAGGCCTTGGAGCACTTGCCATAGAGCTCGTCGACTTGCTCGAGGGAGAGACCCTTGGTCTCGTAGATCATGCCCCAGACGAAGAAGATGCAGATGAAGCAGCATCCGCCCCAGACGAAGAAGACCTTTGCGCCCATGTTGGCGTTGCCAGGGCCGTCGTTGACCATGTAAGGGGTGGCGTATCCAATGGCGAAGTTGAGGAGCCAGTTGCTGGCGGTGGTCATGGAGAGCGACTTGGCACGGACCTTGAGAGGGAAGATCTCACCAGTAACGACCCAGGCAACTGGACCCCAAGAGCAGGCGAAGAAGAAGATGTAGATGCAGACGAATGCGATCAAGGCCTTCTGGGCAGCCAGGTTCTCAACACCAGCGACAGTACCGGTAATAGCGACGATGAACTGGCAGACAGCCATACCGACGGCACCGAAGAGGAGGAGGTTGCGGCGACCCCACTTCTCGACGAGGTAGAGACCTGGAAGGGTGGAGGCGACGTTGACGCAAGAGGTAATCATAGTGACAACAAAGGGGTTCTTGATACCAGAGTTCTGGAAGAAGGAAGTACCATAGTAGAAGATGAAGTTGACACCAGTGAGTTGCTGAAGAGACTGGAGCGCACAACCAGTTGCAAGACGCTTTCCAAGGTTACCACGGAAGCAGTCGGCGTAAGTGGCCTTGCCGAGAGACAGCTCGTACTCGTGGTTGGCAGTGATCTCAGCCAACTCCTCAACGAGGGCAGGGTCGTCAATGTTGAGGCGGCGAAGGGTAGAGAGAGACTTGGCAGCCCTTTCTGGGCGACCCTTCTTGATGAACCAACGAGGAGTCTCGGGAAGCCAGATGCAACCAGTGAAGAGGACAATGGCCCAGGCGAACTGGACAGCAATGGGAATGCGGTAAGAGCCAGTGTCGTCCCTGTCCTTGGTGGCATTGTCGACGATGGCAGCAAGCAAAAGACCAATGGTGATGGCAAGCTGGTAGCAACCGACAATGGTACCACGGATCCACTTGGGGGCAGTCTCGGATTGGTAGAGAGGAATGGTGGCAGAGATCATACCGACTCCGTAACCAGCGAAGAAACGACCAGCAACAAACAGGGGGATATCAGTAGCAACGGTCTGGAGAATAACACCAAGACAGAAGACAATGTTGCTGGCAACGAGACCAAGGCGACGACCGAGGAAATCGGCAGTAGGGGCGGCAGTCAGGGCACCGAAAAAGGTACCAGCAGAGAGGATAGAGACAATGAGCGAGGTCTGGTCGGCGGTGACATCAGGAAGGTTGTCCTTGGGGTTGACGTATCCAGTGCTGAAGACCTCACGCCAGTGCTTCATTCCCAGGATACCACCAATGGTACCAGTATCATATCTGTAAAACGCTGTTAGTGACTGATGTTGCTTGATAGAGAAGTTGAGACTGCATACCCGAAGAGGATACCACCAAAAGCAACAAACAAGCCGACAATGATGGCGGGCGCAGTGGAACCGGCCACGCCCTCGGGCTTCTTCAAAGTCAGACCCATGACTGGAGGTTGAATGTGAGAAAGGGCAGAGTGGTGTTGAGAAAAGACTCGAGCCCAGAGTAAAAAGGTGTGTACTCGGATGAGATGATGTTTGCTTGGGGGGCGGATCAACCCAGCTTAAGTACAGATGGAGAACTCATTCCCATGGGCATGGGATCTCCATGGGCAGCTCTCCAGTCCCGGAGACTAGAAGCATGGGGACAATGCGCTAGACATTTGAGGGGCTAGCGTGCTATTGGGAATAGGTCCGATGAAGCTGGGGACTGCTAGCGTATTGCTTAGTTTATGAGCTAGACCAGACCAGACGAATCCCGCTCGTACGTTGCGGGCCTGCGATTGAGGTCGCCTCTGGGTGGTGGTGGAACTAGAATTGCCTCGGCGTGGCAGTAGAAAAGTCGAGGTCGTGCTAGGCGCATCTATGTTTAGCGGTCTCCACGCTGGCGAGTTTGCTGGGACACGGTAAGCATGCGCGGTGTGGTAGTAGTAGGCCGAGCATCACGGTACAAAGAATTACAGACGTACGTAACGTGACAGACGCGGGCTGGCTGTTGACGCGGGCAATGTCAGTGGCATGGCAGTTGGGAGTTAAGCGAAAAGGTGGCGCCGAGAATGGGCAAATGGTAGGGCAGCACAGCAGTAGCGCAGAACCTTAGGTAGATGTGTATGATCCGACAGGTTGTGCGCATAGATGGCCTTAGCCGTTGACCTCATTCACACGCAGGCATGCATACGAGCACGCAGCGCGTACGTTTGTGTTTGATCAATCGTGTTGCTGGTGGTAGCGAAGGAGGTGCCGCAAGCAGCCATGATTTGCATTACTCGCCAATCACGGGCAGGTGTGTCATGGAACTATACACGTAGGGATAATAATCGCCCAATTCCTGACCCAGCTAGGCAATGATGCCGTGGAATGGCTGGCGCGTTCGGGGTCGGGGTCGGGGTCAAGATGCATGCATGGAACCTTGTGGCAAGAGTCTTCTGGAATGCGGCTGGGGTTTGGTAACTGGTAAGTTTTGAGGGGAGCGCAGTTGCCAGGTGGGAGTCTGTGGCATGACGAAGCGGGTGGTGGTGGAGGAGGGAGGGGCGGGGAGAGAGAGGGCGTGACAATTTTTTGCTTCTGGCCATCCCAAGGGCGCGTGAGAACGACGGGGCAGGTGGGGTACATTAGTTCTCTCCAGACCCCGTGAGGCTCAACAAGCTCTGCATGGCGCGCTTGGAGCTGCGAGAGCCAAGTGTCAGCCAACCACGATGGTCGGCGGCCGTGGCGTGCGACCGGACATGTAGCGCTTGGCCAAACTATCGGGAAGATTTTGTCACACTAACAGGTCTCGAGGCAAAATTTTCTATCCTTTCATGGACCGGCCACGCCGCTGCGGCTCAAATGCAGTATCCACTCGACACCGTGCGCCTGGAACAGCAGACGCAGACGGCTGGTCAGGTGCGGCTTGGAGGCCTGATGCCTGTCTGACTGGAAACTAATCTCCGTCTGGAGAAGACGAAAGCGACCGTAGTGCGACGTGGAGAGTGCGGCACCCGAGTGCGGAGGGCGACAGGCATCGAGTGACAGGTTTCGCGGGGATCGTGAGATTGGCCGCTGGAGGAGCAAACGTGTTTGTGATCAGAGGGAACATGTCGTAAGCAGCATGCGAACGTCCATCTCATGCGTCGTAGTGAGTATGTGGAACTTGGCTGTTTTTCAAGCCTGACGACTAAGCTTATTACCCGTGGCTTGGCCTCATCTCGTCGGAGTCGGCTTTTGCTGTCCTCAAGGCCAGGACCGGAGCCGGAGCTGCTGCTGACTCGCTCCGTCTCTCCATCTGTCTTGTTGTTCCCCATCACGGCATGTCTCCCGGCACCCAACTGCCGGTACCTGAGGCAGCTGTCGCTGTCCGTGTCTTCACCCTCTCGAGCAGCCTCAAAACATGCTGGTGACTGCCCAGAATCGGATGCCAGAAAGCGGTTCAGACGGAACCTAATCTGATCGACACACGCCACGATCTTTGGAGGCCTTGTGCGGCTCTTTGATCATGCCAGAGTCACATGTCATTGTGGTGGCAATGGTCACGCGCAGCATGGGAAACCCAAGGTACCAAAGTATCCCTTGAACGCGTGACTGCTGATGCGATGCTGATGCTGTGAGTATTTAGCACTCCTTGCTACTGCAGTCCCCACATGAAGCTGAAACGCAAGCCGAGGTACCAATGCCACTCGCAGTAGGATCGGCATCCCAGCGCTGGGACACAGAGCACGCTATCGACTGGCGTTCCGAGGGGCCAACAGAACCGTTTGAAAGCAACGGCACGGCCACTAAACAACGCTGCAACCTGCTTGCTCGGCCTCTCTCCCCGTCGGACGCACCGAACCAGGTATACGTCATCGCAATTTGAAGTCGTCAAATTATTTTGATGCGGCAAGAAACAACGAGAAAAGAGACAATTGCACAATGGGTGAAGATGCGGCAGAAGATGGTGGTGGATGAACAGGACGACAACAGACGGTGACGCGCCACGTCTGTCCCCCGAACCCCACCAAAAAAACGCGTCCAAGCCAACCCCCCTTCTCACCGCCCCTCCAAACAACAACAACAACATCAACACCAACGAAGCAACAACACGACAACAACACTCAATACCACCTCAATGTCCGACACCCCCTTACCTCCCCACTCTCCCCCCAGCCTCCCCTCCTCTCCCCTCCCCAAACGAACAAAAGTAATCTCCCCCTCGCCCCTAACCCAACCCTCTACCCTACCCCGCGGCACAGACTCCGGCCTCGCAACCCCAACACCCCTCGCAAACATGTCGTCAGTCCTACAACCCCCCGCTCCCATTGCGCCCTCAATCGCCGCCGGCGCTGCCGCAGAACAGCAATTGCAAGTGCAATTGCTGAGCCCCAATGCCAAAGCCCCGACAAAGGGTAGTGCCTTTGCCGCCGGCCACGATCTTTATAGTGCGGTGGATGTGGTGATTCCCGCGAGGGGGCGCAAGTTGGTTGGGACGGATATTAAGATCTCGGTGCCTGTGGGGACGTGTATGTTTTTTTTTCTATTTTCTCGCCTCTTCTTTCTTATGATCTGATGGTGATGGTGATGATGATGGCGGCGTGAGGGTGCTTTTGCTGATAGTTACGATGAACAGATGGCAGAGTAGCACCGCGCTCGGGACTCGCATATAAACACGGCATTGACACCATGGCGGGCGTCATCGATGCGGATTATCGGGGCCCCGTGGGTGTGATACTGGCGAATCTTTCGGATGAGGATTTCGAGATTAAAATTGGGGACCGCATTGCGCAGCTTGTGGTTGAGAAGATTGCCATGCCCAATGTGGTTGTTGTCGAGGAGTTGGAACAGAGTGTTAGGGGCGCTGGTGGGTTTGGAAGTACCGGCGGGTTTGGTGCTACTCCTGCTGCTGCTGAGCCAGCGGCGGCGGCGGAGACTGAAGAGAAGGAGTAAAGAATGATTTGCTGGTCAATTTCAAACAGCAAGGAAGAAGATTGGTATAAGAGACATGGCCATAATATGCTCAATTGAAGAGTACAATTGCACGAGCAAAAGAGTACTGGATACATTACTCGTGTCAATTGACAAAGACCAAAGTGTCAAAAGCATTCTAAGCACTCCCACGTAGAAGAGAGAAACAACAATAAGTGTTCTCAACAAAGACAAAGAATCAGAATCAAAACGATTTGCCTCCAATCACATGTACACGCATCATGAAATTAAAAAAAAGAGTCCCTTATGCTTAACCCTCCATATCCTCATGACTGTATATGACTTTCTTTCTTTCTTTCTTTCTTTCTTCTCTGTTTGCTACATAGCGTATCCAATCAATCATCCCAGAAAAGAAAGGAAGTCCATATCCCCCCCCCCCAACCAGCCGCAATCAGGTATTAAAAAAAACATTGACTTTGCAGTCAAAGTTAAAAGGGTTCGGATGAGCGTCAGCGAGAGAGAGATATATATATACACCAAACGTTACTCCCAGATTTCAAAAGACAGTTTTAGTATTCCAAAAAAAAATCTAAAAAATCTCATTCACCGTCCCCCCCCCCCCCGGCTAATACACTCAACCAACTACACCGCCTTAGCCTCAAACCTGTCCACATCCGGCGGGTCTACTAAATCCCTCACATACCGTACAACGGTAACCTCACTCGCATTCATAAGCGCAAGATGCCTCTTCTTCTGCGCCTCGGCTTGCTCCTCAGTCCTCACCTTACCCGCACTCGCCGCAACCCTCTCGTCATATTCTTGCATGCGGGTCAAGCACGTCGCTGTTGTTTTGGTGAGTATGGATTGCATGGAAGCGAGTACTTTCTGGCAGGCGCGGGCGAGGGGGAGGTCAGTGGCGGAGACCGAGTCCGGGGAGCGCCAGCTGGGGGTGGAGTGGAGGGGGGAGTCGAGGGTTGAGGCTAAGTGGACGGCTTCGATGAGGCGGGGGATGGTGAGGGCGGCGAACATGTCGCCGGTGCCTGAGAAGAAGAGGGGGAGTTGGGGCGTGTCGATGCGGAAGAGGCGGGGTTTGTGGTCAGAGGTTGCGGTTGAGCCGATGATGGTTAGGTTTTCAATGTCGTCCGAGTCGGAGGTGAGAGGGGTTTGTTGGGACTTGGGGAGGTTCTCCCAGGTTGAGGGATGGGAGGTTGCTGCATCGTGGGCTTGGGTGTTTGAAGGGGTGTGGGTTCCTGTGCCGGCTTTTGATACTGGTCTCGAGGACACTGTTTGGTTGTCGCGGGTCAAGCGGAGCGATGTTATGATAACGTGTGGGACTTGGTATTTCGTGTGGAGTACCTGGATTGCAGCTGCGAGAGACTTGAGGTCGGTGATTGAAGTCTCAGAGAGTAGTCTGTAGGTCTTGTTAGCCGTGATTTCTATTGTGACCTTCCACGCGCACGCACTCGGCCTCAAACTGGTTGGGTAGGATCAGATCTGCCTCACGCAGCAATGCCTTGTACTCTGGTACCTCATCCTCAGGTATGTATAGCTTGCCGTTGTCTCCCATGACCGGGTCAAGCACTGTCCTCGTCAGTCGTCGCTCCATACCATGTTGTTTAACATCCACCCACCCCAGAAGAAGCTGCCAGGCTTTGTACCCGCATTGAACTTGATATCCCTTCCAATCGCTCCTATCGCTTGTACGGCCTCGGCACTGGGCATATATCCTGTTAGGAGCACGTCGAAGTTGTTAAGGTTGGATTGGCGGAGGCCTTCGTAAAGCTCGAGAATCTCGCCAGCCGACGTTTTCGTGCCTTTGATTTGTTTATACGCCGTGTGATTGCCTGTTCGTTAGTCAGTTTGTACCCAAGACACCAACGACTGACACATACTGTAGTGTACGGTATTGATCGCAGAAACGTCGCACCCTAGTGACTGCATAACAAAGGTCGCCATCTTGTTGCCCACATAGCTTAGCTTGCAGTCAGTCGAATGCGCAATCCGTCGCAACATGCAACTCACCCGTGGACTACCTGTCGCACGTTAGCTACAAGCACCATAGCTTTGCGCCCATTCCTCTTACATGGCTGGCGATTGCGAGAACTCGCGTATCCGGAATCAGAGTGTCAGAAGCCATTTTCACAAGTAATAGTTGCAAGTAGTCAGGGCAAGAGGACGTATGCGCAGGTGGGGTATTTGTTCATGTACTATCGATTTCCGTATCTGAAATTCCGCGGGTATGACGCGACTCGCATGGTGGGGCGGCAACCTTCCTTTAGTTTCCAAAGCGCAGAACACCGCTTGCAGATGCCCATTCACGCCAGTGTCGCATGCCATAATCATGAAGCTATTAGACGCTCGACGCACATCAAAGCCATTGCGCCACTTATTCCCTACATCTATTCTGAAAACATGCCGCTCGTATGTCAATAAAATCGTGGTTCGTTTAGTCTTCGTCACCAATCTGTGCACGCTAGTTAGCATCATGGCTGTGAAGCATGGAAAAAATATCTCTTACCTTGGGTGCGAGGTAAAACCTGAGGTAGCTTTGCTCTTGTAGGCCATACTCGACAAGCAGAGGGACTTCGCTGGACAGGCAGAGCTTGACCTGATCCGACAGGCCACTAGCCTTGCAGAAGTTGGTCAAATACTTGAGCGAGAAAGTAAGGGCAACAGGCTCGGTCATGTCGATCGTGACAGACTCGCCTGGCTTGTCTAAGCTGGGGTTTTGCTTGAGGATGACAGAGCCGGAGCCGATGTCACCAGAGCAGGCAAACTTGACACCGTCTTTTGAGCACTCAATTGAGACTAAATCCACGTTAGTTCTGCCAACAGTATTTACTCATGTCGTCACGAGTCACGTAGGACGTACCTGACTCTGACAATGCACCCAAATCTCTGCAAATGCGCTGGAACTCGGCTGAGGGCATCGATATGGTCGCAGCATAGTCTGTGTCGGGGATACCAAGGTGCTCCTGGTCAATGTCCATGAGCTTGATATCGTACTCGCTAATTCGCGAGCTGGTCTTTGTCTCAAAGACAAGGTTGACAACGTCGGGAGCATCCTCGGCCTTGATGGTGAGGATGTCTTCGTTTCCAGCAGCACGGAGCACCTTTGTGAGCGAGCCCAGGTTGATACCAAGGGCAATGTTACGATCGCAGCGGAAGGGCGAGAAGGCGTCCGACTTGAGCATCATGGACACGAGGGCGACGTGCGAGTTGTCCATGGCTTGGAGCGCAATGCCCATGTCATTGCAGTCGAAGTTGCAGTCTTGGACAAGGTCCTTGATAGCATCGACAACCTAGTACGCGGTTAGAAGGGCTTTTGACTTTTTTGACTAGGGAAACATACCTTCTTCAAGGTGTTTGCCTGTTCTAAGCGTGCCTCAAGCACTGCAAATTGTTAGCTTCGTTCAGTTGTCATGGGAAAAGAGACTTACTCTTGGATTTGGGATATGATTAGGTGAGAAGGTAGTGCTGGAGGGTATCGTAAACGTCGTGCAAGAAGACAAGTGCGCTCTGTTGTAGAAAGGCAACAATGGATGGAGGGGATCTCAACGCGGGAGCGCGTCAAACACACGCTAAAATATGCACAGATCACCGCATGTTAAAGAGCTGCCAAGAGTACTACGCACGCGATGAACAAACGTGGCAGCTGTCAGGAGAATGTTTGGATTCAAGGCACCATGGGTGCTTGCCATCGTTATTGCGGGAGACGCTATTCTAAGTAAGTCTTGAGTCAGTCATCTCAATGCGCAAAGTCATTGCAAACTGCACTCTATAAGTTCACAAGCCCAAACTGGTCACGTTTGAGATGAAGAATCTGAATGCTTGATTGGACGGGGTATCATGCTAAAGAAAGGCAAAATGCGGCGAGTGATATCATGAGGTATATCCTACTACAGGAATGCGTCTCTCAAAGAGGTTCGTGAGGTCTTTTGTCCTCGAAGACAGCTCTGTTCTCCCACCCAGATGGGTTTCAAACTTGGACTTAGTTGACCCCTATCCCATTTGAGCATCTTCCTGGGCCGAACAAGTTGTTTTAAGCTACCTTCCACCTTTTTGCATCGTCGCAACCATGTATATCTTCTTCAACTTCTCGTATATTCCTGCATCCATCCCAAAGCTCTACGCCCGCACCAGACCATAGAACAGTGTCCAAGTCAGCACAAAGCCGCTCAAACCCCCAAACACATCTCCCAACCACAAATCGCCCAGCGGACTGTAAAAGTATGCGCTAGGCTTGCCCTCCGTCTTCAGCGCAAACAGCAGCGCCGAGACGACTAGCGATGCGAGTAGGTAGAAAATGAAGCCAGCGTAGGATTCGAGGCCTAGTGTGCCAGCGGCGACGCCGAAGAGCGATGCGGTCAGACTTCGTATGTTGGAGATGACCTGTGGCGAGCGTAAGTCTGTGACTGTATCGTGCAGGGCAGAGGCGCAGCAGGATAGGCTATGTCGTATGCCAGGCGGCGGCAATGACACGGTGCCATGGCGATTGATAAGCGTACCTGGGTATTGTGCTGTACGCTGCTTGCAACGATTGGGTTGATGGCAAGCTCCCGCTCCTCGTTCAGCGCTGATGCAGCCATGATAGACAATGCGACTGGGGTGGTGTCGCGGAAGGACAAAGGTATGCTTGTAATCTCACAGACGCTCACGGACAAAATGGTGGTATGTCCGGCCGTATGCGCGTTTCGGCCGAAGAAAGGGTTTAAGTTTGGGCTCAACTGTGGCGGATATCGAGTGTTACAGATTTGTTGGGTGCTCTCAAACGACGGATTCCTGCTCCCGCTCCGATGCTAGGTATGGCCGTTGTGGTGGGATAGAGGGTGGGTTGCCGGAGTCGAGTGCTGGTAACGCCGGTGCTCCACAATTTGCCGTCTTGGTCCGTGCGGGGACCCTTGACTGTAGGGATGACTTCACAGCACTCCACTTCAACGCTTCAACAATCTCAACACTGTCCAACGCGATCGTAAATGATTAAAGATGAGATTTCTGTTCTAGGTATACAAGATCTAGCAATATTGAGATGAAACTTTTGTGGTCTATATGCATACCTCCTCCACTACGCAGTTCCGACTTCAAGCATCGTCGTAAAGAAATCCGTAATCGTCAAGATACCTTAAGCAATTAGTCTTTGTCAACACCACAGGATACGTATACCTACTGGAGCATATGCAAAGGTAATAAATAGGTGTTGAGCCCCTTTGCTGTTCGGAGGTAAACCATAGCCTGCCGAAAATAAACATGATGGACCCTGGGCGACGTGACGTTGCCAATGCTCATGAATGCTTCGGCGGCCTTTGCGTAGTTAGCGATTGGAAAGCTAAGTGAAGGGAAGGGTACTTGCTGTCAAAAGCAAATGCCCAGTCAGTTCTCCTTTTTCTCTTACTGCATCCACGGCAGATTGGAGGTAGTCGGTTGCTGGTACTAGTAATGCCCGTGCCTCAACATAATCTGCCCCATTTATTCGCTCTTGAGTGCCGAGTAGAGGTTGCATTGTAACTTGGGCTGGATAGGGACTGCTTTCTTCGTTGGGGTGAAGCTCATTTTCTGCTCGAGCAATGTTTGCCAGTGCTTTTTGCGCTCGTAACAGCCAATGCCGACCGATCACCGTGACTGTCAGCCAAGGGACATGAAACTATGAGTTTAGCTTACAAGTCAGAATATCAGGATCTTGAGGGTACAACGCCAGCAGCTTCAGCAATTGTCGTAAACACCAGTCCGCTATGTCCGGGATAGGACCGTTATCCGCATCCGCGAATGCTACCCGCTGGACGACAGTGACCAAAGGCATTTGCCAACATTTCCGAGATTGTTCGGGGGTTGTATCAGAAATCTCAAACGAAATGGTGATGTTTCGGATGGCCGGCAGTTGATCTCGCCAGGAAGCAGGCGTAGTGTCGAGGTTTGTGTTCACTAGCTCGACAGTGGCCATGAGCATGTGGAGCATTTGGCTGTCCATAATGACGACTACGTAGACGGTGGGTTTGTCACCAAAAAGAAACCTCCAAGATGTTGTACACAGCGCTGAAGAGTGAATTTGTAAGGAAGCACACTAAGAAAAGAAACTTGGAACTGATATATGCTGCAAGAAGAGGATGAGACGACTCAGAGGAAGCATATTCCACACTTGGGTTGGCCACATCTTGCAGAGATGGTGCTAGCAAAACCGGTGTTCAGCCTGCAGAATTGGACATGTTACCGGGGCTCATGGCTGTCGCCTTGTGGAAATAGTCGGATGGCGATGTGTCAGCCATATTGACGGGAGGGGATAAGGCCGGTTGTCCGGAATCTCCAGGAATGAGATCGAGGACGATGATGCAACATGTATCTTGCCATAGGTGCTTGGCCAAGGTGAGACTTGACGGGTGTAGTTCAGTCATGGCAGCAAAAAGTGGCAAGCATGGTTTGTAAGCGGAGATGGCATAACTATAGCAAGGTGGTGGCAGCGTAGTCTCAGGGACATGACAGCACACCACAACGCAGTACCTGCATACAGCATGCAGCCCTATCTTATCGATTGTGTTATCGATTGAGCACAGGCGAGCTTGCATGCATGCGCGTCATTTCGCACGCAACCACCACGACTGCTCGCAGCGAGTACATAGGCCAGTCGACCAAGAGGAAAAGAAAACAGTCATGTACTCTTTGGGAATGCGAGTCGCGTACGTGCGGGGCCGGACCTTCGTACTCATCGGGAGTGGATTTCAGGCTATCCGAAAGGGACGCGTGGTCGCAGCGTCGGTAGGGCCGGCAAGCGGCATTAAGGGCGAAATGAGGCGTAGGAGGGTGAATTATTGTTTTGCATCCAAAACGAGAAGCCTGCGGCCTCAACGTTCACTCGAGTCGGGGACAAAGGAGGGCTTAGGGGGGCTAGGCAGTCTGAGCCTCAGGGTAACGCGCGCCTAGATAGGCGCATGAATGGATTGTAGACCAGGGTGTCACATGAAAAGCACGGCGGAGACGGCTAGAGGAAACGAAACCGCCCCGTGAACGGTTGAGCGGGCTGTTAGCCGGTTAGTCGCCAATCACAGGGGGCCCGTCTCCGCAAGCTGCTTCATTTCCCTTGACCGAATGGTAGAGCCAGTGTAACAAGTGTGTGGCTGTGGATGTGTGCATGTAATGTGTGTGTGTGCGCGCGCGGACTACTCCAGCTGCCTCTCCTTTCTACTACCTTGCTCCCTTTTCTTGTCCGTACCCATCCCCCAATGTCCCCCCTGCCATCAGACGGACAAAGTGACAGCTGCCACGATTGGATCCCACGCACCAGACCACGCGCCCTTGCCAGCGCCCTCGCCTGCGCCCGCGCCCGCACCCGCACCAGCCGTCCCAGCTATATCCATATCACCTGCCCACCCCGGGTTAGAGCCACCGCAACACCACCACCACCAGCTCACGCGCCGCCCCAAAGACCACCCGACGTCCACTCCCCCATCATGCGGTAGCGCTCCCACCATGGAGAACATTATACAGGACGACTCACCCCTCGCTCACTTGCTCCAAGGTGAGCCTCCCCTCCCCCCCACACACAGCAACCGCCACCATGATGATGATGGTTATGACAACGATGCACCCCCAGCCACTAACCGCCGCACTAGGCCAGGGCAGAGGCGGCGAAGATGACGACGATACCCTACGCCCTCCTATCCTTCGACACGCCGATACCGACGTCGACTTCCAGGGCTTTGCACCCAAAGGACCCTCTACTCTGCAATCGAGAATAAGAGACCGCCTCCCACAGCCGTTGCGCATACATGCGCGCCATGGCTCCATTTCCCGTATTCACTTGGCCTGTTCGGTGTGTTCATCTGGCTTGGCGCTTTGTGAGTCAAGACGTACTGACCCAGCTGCAGAAGGCTGTCAATTCGCGATTGAGGCGTGCAGACAATGAGCGCTTCCTCGAACACTTCCGCTACCTCATCGTCGCCTCGCAGCTGCTTGGCGAGAAGGACGGCCTGCGCGCATCATCGATATCCGCCTTTGCGCCAGGCGGAAGCTCCGGCTTGCACGAGTTCAAGGTCGCCACGATAAGCCCTACCGGCGCCGCTCTGACAGGCACAACAGCATTTGCCTTGGTATGGCTAGTCCACTGGTCTCGCCGCCAGCCCACCTTTAGCTGGAGTAGGTCAGCATTTGTGGTTCTGGTCTTCGCAGTCGCTGCATCCGCCGTATATGGCTTCATGCGACGTCAATGGCTCCGGTACCTGAGGCAGGAGGCTGTCGATGGCGCATCCGCCTTGGTCGCCAACCTGCAAGCCTTTGAAGCCTCTACGTCGTCTGCGCTTGCTTTGATCCAAGAGGTAGAGCTCGTATCTCGTGGCTACAGATTGTAGGTCCTCCACGTTTCCAACCGGTTTTCCCTTATCCCCGCTCACCGGTCCCCTTCTAGAAGCTGTCCACTACCCCCAATCTCGCGCATCGAGGAAAAGGGTCAGGCCCGCCGTTGCCAACGTCTTCGTCGCAATCTCCGCGCAGCATACGCCGACATTGTCCCCTTCCTTTCCGAGCAGTGTGGAGTCTTGAAGCCACTAATTCAGGAAGATGACTTGGAAAAGTACTTTGACGTTTACGAGATCAGCAACCCGGATCTGCAAGAGGCGGCTCTCAGCTACACTCCGTCCGAGTTCGAAGACGCCGAAAGCCTGAAAGCGCTTCGCACTCTCCAATATCGATTGTCAATTCTTCGCCGAGTGTACCTGTGCTCTCTCCTTGCCATGGAGGCTGATGGTGGCACGCTGGATTTCCCACGATGGTCAACAGTAGTCGACTCTATCCTAAACACAGCCCGTCCTATCGGTCAATGGAGCGAAAAGTTCAATCGAGTGCTATTGGAAGAAGAGCAGTTTGTTTTGCCATCGCCGGCCAAGGTAGCGCCCACCCCTGGGCGGGAAAAGATTCGAAACTCAGTGCGTAAATTGTCGGGACTTTCGAGCGGAATCCGGGGTTTGCAGGCAAAGATGCAGGTATTGCGGGAAGAGACGAATAAGAGCTTGGAAGATGTGGAAGATGCCAGTGATCTGGGTCATTCTCTTATGGCGCAGTACGAATCCATTGGAGCCGATCTCAAGAGTTTAGTGCAGGCTTGGGAAGCAGGGAAGAATGCGCTTGCGTTGAACATTGACCGACAGGAGCGCCGAATCTCACAAGCATCAAGCAGCGGTCTACGCTCGCCAGTTCCAAGCCTAGGTGGATTGACTGCTGTTGACGAAGGAAGTCCGTCTGATGCTCTGCGCGCTCTTAACGGCGAAACTTTGAGTCCTCGCGAGAGCGCCCCGTCCAGCGACCAGGGCAGTAACTCTGACGACGAAGTATTCGAAGCCATCGCAATCCCCAAGACGCGCGTTACCATGTCGAGAGAGGAACGGATGCAAAAGATTCAGGATGACCGCATTCGCCAAGCTACGCTTCGTGAGCAACGAGACGCAAACACCAGCATGCTGAGAGAACTGGAGTCCGTGATCAACCTGCGACCGCATCGTGCATCTGCACCTCCTGGAAGCCGAATCACTAGCATCTGAGCCCACCCACCCCTTTTTCCTTTGTGTATATTTCCATAACTCATGACAGCTCGCTCGATACCGCATCAGTTACTCTTTTTCTCTTGTTTCCTTGTTTCCCGATTTTCATATCATTTGTTTCTACCGCAGGCATGCATCTGGACCCTTTGGGCTTTTGAATCTCTCGGGCATTTATCGCGATACCATTTGCTACGGCAGCAGTCGCAGCCACAAGTCGCTTTGTGTTTTTTTTTTGGTTTTTCTTATTACATTGGGCGTTTAAGGGGGGCCGTCATGTATGTGCCAATGCATCAATCAGATCTTGAGATTGGAAAAAAAGAGAAGATACTACTAGAATAGTAAGACTTGATCGTGAAAGAATCGATGTGATGATGTTTTAATTGCAAACTACTTGATTACCAGAGGAAACTTTTGTGATTTATCACTGTGATTATTATTATTATTATTATTATTCCATTATAGTCCTGTATCAGCCGTTGGCTATGTAGGACTTTGGCCAGAGGCCGTTCTATCTAACTAGTTACAATTTGGTACGTTATGCTGTATTGCGTGACTATGGTGCTTCGGCCTTTGTCTAGTT
>NW_006912399.1:0-18987 GCF_000523435.1 Bipolaris zeicola 26-R-13 | reverse complement strand
GATAGGAGGAATTTGTCTTCTAGTAGTTCCTTGTGGTGCTTTGCTTCGACCTCCTTTGACTTCTTAGATATATTCGTCTTGTAGGGCGTAGTAGCGCTCCAGGGCATAGAGGCGTAGTGTTGAATCTGCTCACTATCGTTCCTTTGGTATCTTGCTTCGAAGTTATTTTGTTGAAAATTGCTGCTGCCCGTGCGATCGAAGGTTCCAGAGTTGAGTCTGCATCGCAAACACTGCCTGGATCAACAGTTGCCCCTGTCTGTGCGATTGGGGTTTCCTGAATAGATTCTTCATTGTAGGCTTTGCCTAGATCAACATTATCCTGGATTTGAAACTCCGTGATATGTTGAGCAACTTTTACCAATCTTTTCAACCTGTTCCCTCGATCTGGGATGGAAGGTCGGAAGTATTCTTCCGCCAAGGTTGGGAGGTCCTGTGGTTGGTGTGGCTGCGGTGTGGCTGGGACCGGGGTTCGGAGAGAATTTATCCGCTTAAATCGTTCATCAGACTTGAACTCCTCAGGAAGCAGTTTGAAACACTGATCTGGGGTTCCTTTTCTCAAAAATTGCTGCATACTTGAAAGCAAAACCTTGATTTCTCTTATTATCTACCATCATATGTTTTTCAAGGTTTACTCACTTTGTTACTCAAGACATCACATGGTGTACAAGAGTCGAGGGCTTTTGTTAAATCGGTCTGAGATTGAGAATCTACCATTTCTCTTACAGAGCAGATGTCCGAGTTTGCAGGTGCGACTGTGGAGAGGATCTCTAAAGAGATAAGTTTTCAATCCCAGTTCTGGGACCAGAACCTAAGCCGCTTTAAGAATATGCTTCGCCAAGAGCGCCACCTTACCAAACCCACGGTACCGCCTGGCATGACTCTGATACACGTAGCGTTCAGTAAAGAGGCTTTCCCGCTGCAGGCCTCGCAAGCTGTGAAAGGGCCTAATATCGCCAAGTCTGTCATGCTCATCCGGGCAAGCCGTCAATCGATGAAATACTTTGCTATGTGATTAGATCATGCAAACTCACAGTATTCAACGCCCAGCCAGGCTATCGGGGCCGTGCCGTGTGGTTTGCCTCATACCCACGCTCCCGTCCGTGCCTTTCGTCGGCAAGAACCCTGACCAGAGCCACCTCTCAGGAAGCAATGGCCTCTCGTTGTCTAGAGCGTTTTCAAAAGGACAATGTAGAGTCGTTTGAGAAGCTGAGAAAATCATATATCATGCACCCTTCCTGCGAGGCTAAAATGCCCTTCAGTTGATTGCCTCACCGCCCTTTCGTCCTTCACTGGTTGCCTTCTTTCGAGCTAGGTCTGCTGACACAATGGTTCCATCTCCTGCAGATGTATCTCTGGTATGTGGCTTGTGACTATCTTTTGGATCCAAATTCCAAGGGATAAGAAAGGAACTGACCCTTTAGCCTGATTCTCTAGAGGACCAACCATCGCAAGAAGACCTTATAATTCACCCCGATTGTAAGAGATTTCATTTTCGAACCATGCTTGCAATTTGAGTATACATGGATATTGACTTGTAATAGCGGACGGGAAATACCAATGCGGGCGTTGCCTAAAGCGCTTCCCCTGCCACGAGCCATATCAATACCACGCAACGAAGCACGGCGACGCTATCAAACATATTTACATCGGACCCAAACAGTGCGCTGCCATAAAGCCAGATCTTTTGGCCTTTCATGATGTTTATTGCCATCGCAGTACTCATTATGTTCGAGTAACTATCTCCCAACCCTTTGGGTCCACGTCTTCAATACAGCGGATAGATGAGGAAGTTGTTTTGACCTTTGGAGAATTTTATGGAAAAGACTTCAGTTCTACGGAAATATACAACTATACCTTAGAAAGGATGGAAGAGTTTGACAGCCAGTGTTGCAGGAGAATTCCTGATACAGCCGTAGTAAGGACTCTACGACATCCATCTTCAAATGCGAAGACTAATTCCATACAGCTTAGTCCCAAGAACTTTTTGAAATTGCTGCGATCATGCTTCGCATGCATTCCGACACCGAGACGGTCGAGGTCTAGACATTGGCCTAGCATTCCAGACCTGAGAGCGACATCGCTCTATCCGTCAACTGAGGCTACCACTGCCAACGGCGCGCATGTTCCGGTTTCTGATGACCTACTTTCAATTGAGAGCCAGCCTGCATCATGGAAATCTCTGGGATGCCGTCAAGATTCAGCCAGACCAGCATATTCACACCCTTCATCACCAGCCGTGCCACAAACAGTCCTGGTTGAAGCCGCTACTACGTATGCTGCTCCTGGTCAACTACTCATACCACCTTTTTTTCAGGCGACAGACGTTCTTCCTAAGGGTGTTACTGGAATTGTAGCTATAGGTTCTTTCTACTCGACTTCCAATGGTGTTCGCGGCCACAAGGTACTTGTCGCAACCCAATCAGATACTGTAATGCTCTTACAGCGAGTAAATCTTGGCGCGCTTCTTTTACACACGCGCTGCGCGAGCCAACTACGAGATATTGTTGGTGAGTACACTTATGAGCAGTTGTTGGAGTTTGAGGACAAGCGCATGGATGTTTTGGATCCTGTTTATTCTGGCATCCTACCGGATGATTTGCAAATTGGAGTAGGCGAAGAAGTTCCGTTGGAGGAATGCTCTCCAATGCTTCAAGCCCAAGTCTTCAATTGCCTTGGTATTTGAATCTATTTTAACATCGCATTTTCCTTAGCATCATAGCGCATCTTTAAGAGAGTTTTGCTTCTGCGATTTTATGTGGATACCCTGTAACTATGTTAGAAAGGTGAATCGCTACAAGCATATAATACCTAGATTTGAATAGCACTACGTCGTGATTGCAATCATCGAAGAAATACATCGCTACGTTTGGTCTTAAGCACCCCTTGAGAGGTATTAGCGTGACAGATGGTTGAGCCGAGAGGCACACGAGGACGACATGGAGGAAGGTGGCGTATCTTTGCTAATGTGAGTTATCAGTTACTTTCCATTCAACCGATTGGTGCTGAACTCTTTTTGATAGTTCTAGACATCTGACCTTGCATACATAACAATATTAGCTTCCAATTTCCATAAATTGCACTGGCTCCAGATTTCTAACAATCCTGGCCACCATTAGTTGCTGCCCCTTATTACTACCACTCTCTACCTTTTAAATTCATTTAAAAGCTTCAAGAAGTTCTCACAGAGTATTGCCTCTCAAAACCTTCACGATTCGGCTCTGTTATAGCTCTAGTCTTTCAGCGAGATGTCTTTTGTTCCTACTCTAGATGTACAAGATCAAAACGTAAGTTCCACCAACGAGGAATCATTCAGAACTTCTAGGCCTCGAGTTTCAGAAGCTTGCAAGAAATGCCGTAGTCGCAAGATGAGATGCGATGGATTACGTCCATGCGAGGGATGTCGTTATAACCGCATAGAGTGCGTGTATGAGGACGTTAAACCATCCAAGTATGTCGCTATCACTAGCATTACCATTCCTTATTAACCTTGCATAGACAGCAGATGTCTCTAAACAGCTTGCATAGTACCCTCGATGCTGCGTACAAACAGCTTCGTGGTATACACAGCGACTTGGGAGGGCTCAACAGAGGTCATTGCAACTTACAGTTCATACCACTTGACCCTGAACGAGAGCACGGAACAAAAGCGTTCTTGCCCAAAGAGCTACACCTGCTTTCTCAGTCTTATTTTAAGAATGTGCATCCTTTCCACCCATTTTTTGACGACCCTCAGGAGATGTGTAAGGAATTCCTCGGCGATCCAGTAGTGCGGAAAGGAGTTATTATGCCGTCCCTAGGGAATGCCCACGTACTCCTCATTTTCGCATTAGGGAGCTGTCAATCGATTACCAAAAATACAGGAAGCCCAAGTACCTTACCAGGCGAAGTGTATTATTCTCATGCGAATGTCATCCTCAGGTACAGAATCGGGGAGTGTAATATTCACGCTGCCCAGGCCTTAACTCTGGCTGCATTATACACGAACCAAAACGGAATGCTTCAAGACAGCTTGGCGCACCTTTGCAACGCTCGCGACATATACAAAGTCGTTTTCAAGAAGTAAGACCGGCGACCATTACTTACAAGTTTAGGCTAATAGCATGTAGCACTACTTCAATTTCTGAGGAGGCGAAGAGGGGTTTCTGGATTTATCAGGATCTAGCACGGTAAGTTGCTGATATAAGTCTGTGAACTCTCTTAACTGTCCCTCTAGCGGTATAAGTAACTGCTTCAATTGCGCCTCGTTCGGTCCTGTTCCGAAACACTGGAGCACATTACTTCCAGAAGGAAATGTGGGACAGTTTTCTGAAAGAGTTTACTGGACGAAAGTAAATCTCCGAGTTCTGCTTGATGCCTTGAGCGATTTTGCGCGTTCATATCTCCCACAAATGAGGGAAATGGATGAAGAGGCCCTTTGTGCTCTTGGGAGCGTCGCCAACCAGCAAATCAAGATGTTGGAAGAATGGAGATCAAATTTAATCTCACGATTGACCTGGAGTGATACAGAGCCTCTATCAACTGATCCTCTCATAGCTTCGCTACGAACAGAGTACTATGAGGGTATGGCTAAGTTGTTGAGGCCGTACGTGGGCATCGCAGAATATGCGCTGCATTCCTATGTCCACTCTCCAGAGGACAGATTATCGAACGGTCAGCAAGATATTGTCAAAGTCTTCCTGAATTGGGAGAAATACGCTCTCTTAACTGTTGAGTGCTTTGATCGCGTCGGTGCGGCTTCTGACAGCATGTATGAGACATGTCAAACCAAAAGTGGTAGCTCAATGATGTTGAGCAACCCTGTCAGCGCACTCCACACGTAAGTTGCTTAATAATCCATAAATTAGCTCTAATTTGTACTAAAAATTTACAGAGAATTCAAAATAGTTTTCCTTTTTCGCGTTATTCGTTCCTCTGCAAATTATCCATTGATTGCGGAGCAAACAAAAGTCACAGCTGCGACTATAGATGCCCTTCGTCGCCGCACTATCAAAAGATTGTCCGAGTTTGGGCCGATTCATCCGATCTTATCTCGAGATCTTGAGGCTTTGAATCGGCTTTGGTTACCAGGAGACTCAGTGCCGTTGATGGAGCTAGTTAGAGCATATGATCTGGTCTAAGTAGTCCTGGAACGGAAAAGCTCTGGTCTGCGTATTCTATTCAGTCACTCCTTGCTTCGCACGTATAACAATCTCGACATAATCTCATCTTTTTATTATATCTTGTTTGACAAAGGACTATTTACGGACCCGGCTAAAGCAAAAGCTAATGATGAACCTGCTTACCCAATTCCATAGTCGAAAAACGAAAAGAGGCTCCACTCTACGTAGAGTATTATCAGTTTGAGACTATCGATGCCAGAGCCTAGTCAGCAGGGCCTTTATTGGACTGAACAAACCTAAATAACCTCTTATCCAGCAGCGATTTCACTAAGAAAAAGCTAGTGATTCCGTTCCAAGACGTAAAGTGACCTAGTGGGACTGCACAAGAATTCAATTGATCGAGCCAAGGGCCTTTTTATTCTAGGCTTGCTGCACTTTAATTACATCGCATAATAATGCATCTTATTGCCTTATCTAAGAGTATATATTCATCCCGTATTGGAAACATGTAGAATTCACAGCTTCCGTATCATGATCTGTTAGTATGGCAAATAATACCCCTAACATTAGAGCCGCGCTACAGACTATCAGTCAAGCGTCCACTGAGTCGCTCGTAACACACATCTTGGAGCTATGCGAAGCTAATACTGCTATTGCAAAAGCTATCTTATCTCTTAGTAGAAATTTTTGCGAAGGAATTGGGCAACTCGAAACTCCAATTGAGGACTTAGCAACGCCAGAAAACACTGACCTTGTAAGTTCTCAGGCTCAGCCTCCACCCATCTTGAGAGACAACACATGGCAAGATTCGTCCCAGGGAACACTGCAGCAGTTCAGGTCTCGGCATAGCCAACCAGAAAATGCAATTGTGAGGCTTGCACAGTACTGGGTTCAGAGAAGACTGGGAGGAACCAGTGTACTGAATGCCGTAGATGAAAACGGGGTATTGGATGATCTACGCAAGGCTGTAATTTCAAGTACTCCTGTATTCTTAGCACTGGTAAGACGTATTAAGAAAAGGTCTGCCGCCAAGTCGCGACGCTAGTGAGCGCGCGTATAGTAGTTATTTCAAGTGTTGATATTGTCGCTGTTGTCGTCTGTGCACATTATTTGGTTGGGCGATATGAACACGTCAACGGCTCTCCAAGGCTTCGCCCCCTCGGCGGCCATTGGAGCAGGCGCTGTGGCGTTGAATGGGCAAGGGTACTATGCAGGCCCTTCACCGCTGGCTCGATGCCTAAATTGGTTGCCTGATTCTTCCTGGCTTAGCTCCAAGCTTCTGATTATCGCGCCGCACGGCAAAAAAACCATCTCAGATAAATTGACGTATCTTCTATTTTATCTTTCGTGCAAACCTACTGATCCCAACTTTTACGAACGAGGACGATACGTTACTTAACTAGATCTGGTAGTTATAAGCAAACTTCTCAACATGGAGCCTGCAGAGATTATAGCGTCTGTGAACCGGGAGAACACCGAGTTGCAGAACCAAAATGATCGACTTCTTGGCAAGATTAAAGAAATTCAGACTCAACTTTCTGAAGCGCATACGCTAAACAACATGTTCCAACATACATTCCAAGCCCAAGCTTTCGAGATTTACACGGCTGCTGAGACAATCAACAACCTCCACCATCATATCGACTTTCTACAAAGTTATTTAGCTCACGTCGAACACCAATCAGAGCAAGCAATGCTTGCATGCAGGCAGACGACCGAGTATTATGAACGAGAAATTGCAGCCGGAAGCTGGTCGCGTCACCAGTGGAGCCAGGAAGCGGCAAACCTCAGTTCCAGCGCAAGGGATCTCCACCACAGTGCCTTCGCCAACTTCAAGGCTAGCAATACAAGTGACGAACAGAAAAAGGACCTCATACAGAAGATTATGGAAATCGAGTCTACCATTTTGTTGAAAGAAATCGAGAAAAACAACCTTAAGCATACCCTTGAGGATAACCGAGCTCGCCTAAAGAAGGTTTGCATCACATCTTCTAAAATGATCGAGACTCGGAACGAGTTGAATCGCAAACTTGCTGAGACAAACGTAATGCTTCGTTCGAAGGCGGGAAAGAGCGCACACGCTCTTCGCATAGCTGAGAAAGAAAAAGAAAGCTTGCAAAAGAAGATTGAGGATGCGGGGGAGGAATTACAAAAATGCCGAGAAATAGAAGAGCAACTGAACAAGGCTATCGAGAGGGAGTTACAACTTCAGCGCGAATGCCAGCTTTCACTTGCCGAGGTAGAAAATTTTCGAATGTCAAATGACTTCTACAAGCATGAGGATGCAAATCAGACGCAGGCTATTACTAGTTTAAAGAGATTAGTAGCAAATTTGCAGAAGACGGAGCGGAAAGAAGGATACACCAAAATCATCGCCAACTACAAGGCTGATATTGGGCGGCTTGTTGCGAACCAGACCCAACTAGAAGAGGAGATTCAAAAGCAAAAATGTATCGTCACCAAGTCTTTAGCAAAGATGATGGAACAAGTCGAGATTACGAAAGAGGCAAAGAAGGAGGCGGCTGCTTATAGAGGACATGCTCTTGCCACAACCCACTCACTGCTAGTCAGCCTATCGCACACGAAGTTCGAAGTCGCCATAAAAATTGTCGATAATGTTTTCGAAAGGTTAAAAGATATCGATTCTAAGGAAAAGGCAACACGAGCGATTCACACCATCAATGGCTATCTTGAACGGCAATCCAAGACGATCGACGACTACACTGCGAATGTAATATCAAGCAGTGCTGAGGTACGAGAACTAATAAGAGATCTTCAGAATCAGACTCCAAAGGAAGCAAAGCCACATGAGTTGAAAGACTTCATTGCGTATGTACGAGGGTTGCAGCATAGGCTTGAGGGAGGCTGTGTAGAAGATGAGCAACCTTGATGTCTAGCACAAAAATCCACCAGCTAGTGTAGATAGGTATAATCACAGGTGCAGGTCCTGCGACTCGCTCTGAAATTACGGAACAACATTAAGCATCAGAACTTGGCTTTACCTAGCTCAGCTTGATTGCTTGAGTCGCTTGCAACAAGCTGGGACTTGAGCGTCCTACCCCCACCGTATTCCGGCCGCCAGTTTGTTTCTCTCTTATCCATATCTTTGGCTTCAGGTACCGCGTTATCCAGATCTCCATATCCTGACCTGTGAATACTCATCTGCAAAAAATCGCCGGATACCTTCTGGATTGACTGGTCGCTGAGATGACCACCAAGTTGTTTGATATAGTCCCCATATCCACGGTTCTTGCCATGTATTGTCTTTTGGCCGTTTGATACCAGAAATTGCACGGCTTCATTTCCGGTAGCGTGGTTATCGATAACGCTTACGTTCTCTTTTAAGTTTTGTTCTGCTTGAGAACAAATATCTCTGCATTTACGAGTACTTGTCCATTCTTCGCGCAATGTTGCAAGGGATCTTATATCTTCTTGCGTCATTGTTACGCTTGAGCTGACCATCATTCGATCTAAGATGTTTTGCATGTGAGTTTCCAATTTCGCAGTTGTTTGCTCCATACGCAAAACAAACCCTCAAACCGAGTCAGTTTGCTTTGTAAACCCAGCGCGATATCTCTTCATACTTCCTATTTGGGCAATTCAGCGCCTCAGACTGTGACAAATAGGCGTCATATCGGCATGACATACAGATCCGATCAAGCTGCGAATCTCTGACTTACGCCTCACAGGATTAGGAACGGGCAGCAGTATTGAATCATAAAAGTTGATCCAAGGACTTGGATAGGGACGTAAGCGGAGTCAGTCTTGTAATTCGGAATTACAAGAGCTTAGGAAGCTGGGGGAGTTTGAGGCCGATCCTACTAACTAGTACTGGAATGGAGTGGAGCGGATATGCAAACTATCTCCGGTTTGGAGAATCCCGAACCGTTCTGCAAGAATGGTAGTTATATTAGTTATTTTCTGGTATTGCTTCTTATGGAATAGGTTTCTTAGTGCGATCCGTGGCTACATCTATTACTGAAATCTCGACAATTGGTTGTTGATGAGAAACATCAGTTTACATCGCTGGGCTAAAGTGTAAGGGGCTCAGATCAAGGAGCGCTATACCAAAGGCAACGCCGGGTGTAACAATATTGTATTCGATGGAGCTTCAATAACGTCCGTCCCTACGTGTCGGGACGCACGGTGTAACGAGACACTTTCTCTTCCGGACTCTCGGACTATCCGCAACATGCTTATATATAGACAAGCGTAATGCGCATCTATACTCTAGCTCTTACTCTCCTAATACACTGGCCTCCGACTTGAAAAAGCGCGTCGTTGACCGTGCTGTCGCTGGCTTCCTTGACGCTACCTTTTAACTCTCCTCTAACACCCCCTGTTCGTTCACGAGAGTACTTATTTGCGAGAAACTTGGTAGGCTAGAAAATAAGTTAGGATAGCGAGGATTAAGACTGCAGCTTTAGAAGACTGATTTAAAGTGGTAAGTATATATCCCAGCAGTTTCTCCAGGTAAATGGTAGGATCGTTAAAACGTGTCCCCTAGGACGTGCGCTGTTAGTAACACTTGGCATGCAGCCCGCCTGCAGTAGCGTACTAAAATATTACCATACGTTTTTGTAGCGTATTTAACGCTATGCCTATAGTAGCTATTTACTAAGAATAGCTGTGGCGCATGCTAGCGGCTTTCTAGAAGCCTCTACGGCCAGATGCTCAGCCTGACCATTGCAACGCGACCTTAGCCGCCATCGTTCTACCAAGAAACAATCTAACTTAGCGGCGCTACTCTCGTATCGGCCCTCTTCCGGCAAATAGTCAATTAGAGTTATCTTTCTAGTCAGTGTCACTCCGCCGCTGATGTCTGTCCCTCCGAGGCGGATATTAGATGAGTCAGCATTAAACACAACTACGTATACCCTGGCGATAGCTCCCTAAGCTATCCAATCAGATCAACCGTCAGNCGCTGGTGCAGGACTCAAACAGAGCGAGCATGGGCTGCCAAATGGCGAGCAGAGGCCAAGGGCCGAGCAACCTATAGACACACACCATTGCCCACCAACAAAGTACTTCAGATCCACGAAGGCCTTACTAAACGACAGAGCGCGCTGCTAGTGCAGCTGCGTACCGAGAAGATAGGCCTGCGCGACTTTCTCTTCACCCAAAGAGTGCCAGGGGTTACCAGCTCTCGCTGCTAATGCGGGGAGAGACGACAGACTGTTGCCCACATCCTGCTCCACTGCAGGATGCTCAAGGACCTCCGGAACCAGGTATTCGGCAACCTCCGTGGACGAAACAACCTCCGGGCCATCCTGAGTAAGCCACAGCTAGCCACCAAAGCCATCCAGTTTGTAGAACAAGCGCAGATCCTTGGGCACGTTGGGATCGAAGACGCGTAGGCGACAGCCAAGCGCTGGGGGGAGACTGTAGGTATCGCGGCCGCAAAACACGAGGCAGCACGCCTCTACGAGCCTATAAACACAGCATACTATTAGTAGAGCCATTATCTAGATGAGGTGGCAGCCAGATTGTAGATAGTGGTGGAGGGGAAACGGCAGGCCTCTAGGAACAGCTGGCTCCCATAAGGGAGTGACGTGGGGCGGCGCGGATTAACGTCTGCGCGGCGTCGGCTGTTGGCTACGCCAGCCATGCCGGGCATAGCTGCGGAGAAAACGCGGCTGAAACCGAGTAGGACTCAATAAATAAATAAATAAACTCTAATTAACTACAGGCCGGAGGAGGGCCGATACGAGAGTAGCGCCGCTAACGTCCATCCCTACGTGCNGGGACGCACGGTGTAACGGGATGTAACGGCGCAGGCAAGACTACTCGGATCAGTATCGGCAGTAGTGTCACTCAGAGGCATATGGGAGTGCGTGAGACATCAAACGAGCCTTGATTCGAATAGACACCTATAGGCCTTGTACGAAAGGATATCAAAAGTCTACAGAGCTAGCTACAGGAAGTGTCTCAATATATACCTATCCTAGTCGGATCCGAATCGGATCTGACTAAGGAGCAAATAGCTGATGAAGGGGGCGGCAGATACTACCTCCGATCCGGCTCTAGGATTAGTTCGATACTTGGCGAGGCTGTAACATCGTTACAACCACGAGTGTAATAATAAAATCCGTCCGTCCTTTATATGTATTGTAAGCCCAGAAGTACTATGTATAGTCACGTGGTTGCCCACTGACTAATAACGCTGTATTTAAACTTGCTCCTATCACGACATACACCAATACACAATACTTTTCGCACCCACAATTACTTACATGTATTAATTCTATCGTTCCATTAGAATGTTCGTCGCCATCACTAATAGTTCCTTCTCCTCTAATGGCCTTCCATCACATAAGGTCCGGCTGTCACTAATAGCCCGTCTTGGCGTGGATAGTACGTCACGTGCCCGCACCAAAGATTGTTTCCTTCTGTCAGGGCGCTCACTAGGTCTTCGTCATGCGGCCCTTCGACAAGGAGAGAATCCTGCTTGTTACTTGTCACACCCTTAGGTTAGTAAGGCGGAGGACCTGCATAATATATAAAGCTCCCATCCAATCTTTAGAAAGAACACTCCAAGGATTCGTCAGAACACTATTAATATTCTTGCTCCTACCTGCCAAACCTCTCACACTAGGCTCGAAGAGCTATAACTAATAGGAATTATTAGAGAAGGAGGTTATTGTAAGAAATTTAGCAATGTGTTACTGCACTAACTACAACCAAAAGGTACGAGTAATCAGCGTTCTGCTGATGCTCTGCACAGGACAGTATATATAGTAAACGCAAGGCCTTACAATTATATTCGATAGAGAGCTAAGATCTAGGCTACGTAGCTATGTATAGGGGCAGGCGGATATGCTAGCTACCTAAGCGGCAATCGGGCTGTACAAAAAGGAATCGAGGTTACAGAGGATAAGAGAGCAAAGGGCTCTAGCCTATCATACAGAGTCTATCGAGATTTTGCGCACTTGATGAATTCTGTTAGCATTTACAAGAAGCGTAATAACACTATTGAAATGAGATACGCACGCAGTAGTATTTATCCTGGGGATGCCCTGAAAGGAATGCGCAGTTGTTGTTTGGTGGCCCATATTTCATTGCAAGATCATTAGTAGTGGGAGTACACTTTAAAAGCAATTAGCAAGATAGAGCACGACTAGACTAGAACGTCATGGTATTGCGGAACATGAGTATATGAACTCGATACCATACTTACCCTCCATAACCAAGGTTGACTGCCGGTTTCGTCGCAACCACTTTGACCGAAGGCTGTAACGCCACAATCTGCAGCAGTCACGATGACAGCAAGTTTAGATATAATTGCGATTGAAAGGATCTTCATATTGTAGATAATAAAGGAAATTTATCTCTTAGTAAGATAATAATAGAATTGACAATTCTTAAGTACTTGCAAACTAGAAAGTTATTCATGTTAACTAATGGCATACACATGTTTATATCTCCGCTCGCATTCTTCAAGTCTATTCCTGCTCTAACTACTAAGCAGACTTTCGAGCACAGTGCCACGCAATCAATCAGGGGCAGAACGCATATCCACGCTGAGTCAGACGTATATTCGTAGTCGAAAAGTATATAACCGAGCTTAGAATATGATACCTCTCGCCGGAGGCGTTACTATAAACAGTGTGGGGTTGACTGTTCCGTTCTAGTCCGCACCAAGGTAGATAAGTCTTATATTGAAAGACGTCTGTGAGGGGCTGCGCTTAGAGAGTAGGTACGTAGGCAGGTTACACTCTCATGCACTTGCAGCTTCCGCTTTGCGCACATTGCCGAACTATCATCCCACGCAGGACACGGACCCGTCTAGGGCGCGCTTGTCCAAAAATAGTTAAGTTATGAGAACATGATATATTGATTGGTCTGAGACTTTGAAGAAGACGCATTGCTGACAGAAACTAATACAATTTAGGCTAGATTGCCACTAAGCGACAGAGGCTTAGCGTGGGATCAGAGGTCGCCTGCTTACAGAAACCGGAAGCTGCAACTGCATGAGAGTGTAGAGTTGTATCCGATTGGTAGCTATACAACTATCGATACGAGGGCTCATATTCAAGTACAAACTAGAGAAAAAAGCTCTCACTTTAGTCTCAGCGTCTTTCGGATAGAGCGTCCACCAAGGACTCACCGAGTGTCTCACTAAGAGAGCCTCAGCCCGCCACAAGTACTACGGTGAGCCAGCTGTCTATAGGCAAACTATTTTAGGGGCCTATACGGAGTATCGTCTGAGGTGAATAATAAGGCGCTACGCTAGGGAGCTATTACCAGGGTATACGTAATTGTGTTCAATGCTGACTCATCTAATATCCGTCATAGAGGGGATACACGTCAGCAACAGAGTATCACAGACTAGAAAGAAAACTCTAATTAACTATAGGCTGGAGGAGGGCCGATACGAAGATAACGCTGCTTTATTATTTCTTAGTAGAGCGGCAGCATCGGCGTCTTTAGGCAGAATAAACGGCGACGGCGGCTAAGGTCACGTTGCAACAGCACATGTTGCGGGCATGCGCCACAGTTATTCTTAGTAGTTAACTACTATAGGTATAGCGTCAAATCTGTTATAATAGCGTACGGCGATATCTGAGCACGCTACTACAGGCTATCTGTATGCCAAGTGCTGCTAACAGCGCACGTCCTTCACGACGCGTTTTAATGATCTTGCCGTCTACGCGGAGAAACTGTTAGGATGTGTACTTATTGCTTTAAACTGACTTTTTAGGACTGCATTCTTAATCTTTGCTATTCTAGCTTCCTTTCTAAACCACTAAGCTGTTTGTAGAAGCGTACTATCGCGGAGGAGCAGGGGGTATTAGAGGAGAGTTAGAAGATAGCATTAATAGAACAAGCGATAGCACTGTTAATAACGCGCTTTTTAGCATCGGAGGCTAACATGCTAGGAGAGTAAGAGCTCTAGAGTAGATGCGCATCGCGCTTGTCTACATATAAGCATGTTATGGGATAGTCCGAGGGACCGGAAGAGAAAGTGTCCCGTTACACCGTGCGTCCCGGCACGCAGGGATGGACGTTAGCTATCTAATTATCTAAGTAGATGAGACGACGCAGGTAATCATGAATAAATTCAACAAACAGTTTTCCTCATGCACCGAAGAATGCAACAACAACCAAGGCCGACACCGCAGCAATCCCTATCGGAGATGATTCGACTTAATAAATGGTCACTGAAGAATCTCGAACCTTTTTTAACACCTTTTCAAATGCGATAGGAAGCGTTTCTCGATTTGTGAAGCGTGAACCTATCTCTCGACATAGTGTATCGCTGCACCTAGAGACACATCTTAGGGCAAGGATATTGCTCTTGGCGTGTCGAGACATGGGATAGCATACAGATCACAATCAATGACGGGAGGGGTTTGCTGCTAGTATAATTAATGTGTTTGTGTAATTACAATATGCACCAGTATCGGACAAGCATTAAGACGATGGTCATGTTCAAATACTAATTAACTAGTAGTTAGGTAAGAAACTTAGCAGTGCTATGCTTGTAGACAGGCTGTTCCACTTTAGACAATCTACTAATTAGCAGTGGGAGTAGCCGCATTGTTAGAAGCAACTAGGTTTCCGGCACCTGCCCCTGGGCAGATTGATGAAGTAGTTCCATTTCTGCACATGTAACTGCCTACCTGCTCTTTGAAAGTACTAGATACTTCCTTTAGGCCAGGATACCATTGCCCTTCTTCTCCCCCATCTTTATATACCGTATTACATTGATCATCACTATAAGATTAGAGACTTAACTATAGAAACGATACAAGAGCAAAAATACCTAAAGAATTGGCAGCACAAGCCTAGGTCGATTGCAATAGACGCGACGTCATTAAGCCTGTCGGCGGCTACGCAGCGGTCGGATGATATGATTGGTGCAGCACATTCACTCCATGCTGTCTTTGAGCAAAAGTGTAACTTCGCCTAGCCGTTAACTTTGATCATGAGCGCCTATTGTTTTGCCTACCTTTCGCGGGCAATCAGCTTGCTCAACCCGATTGTGCTGAAGATCTATCATTATTGTTGATTGGGCGAAGACATTACCCAATAATGCGCTTGAAAAACACCATTTTTGACACCGCATATTGAGGTCAAGTGAAAGTTTGATTCTAAGCTGCAGACTTGAGTAGTTAGGAATGTGTTATAACCTGCATTATATATTCCAAAACCTGACGTACCGAGGTCTGCTCTATTGCCAAATCTATTTTTGGAGGGGCTTCAATTTATGCACGCGGATTACTGATTGAACAGCATGTATTTATCCTCGGGCTGTTCAGAATAGTCAGGCAAGTAGTCTGGACTTTAATAGAACTACTGTTAAATTCTGTGGCTAGTTCGCCTTTAACATCCATTGCAATGGGTTGAACGCCCTTCGTCTCTTCTTTTCGTCTATGACCTCGCTTACCCACCTGCCCGGCCTGATTGTTGCTTAGGCAACGAACATTGTACATATATAGCTCTACAGTCTAGAATCTACTGTAGCTCTCTGTCGAATACAATCTCTGTATAACTACATACATGCAGCATCGTAACGCACCCTCAAATCTAAGGACCACGTGTGAGTCACAACCCAGAAGGCTTGAAAGGGCCCTTTCTCAGCAGGAAACGTTGATGAAGTGATACTAGGCTGTATGTAACAAGCGCCTGTGTTCTGCAAGTACTGTGTGCCCGCCATCCATCACCTATAGAGCTGTCTTGCCTATCACTCTAACTTGGGTCTGTTCTTCACCCATATCATACGCTCATGCACATACATAACCTATGACTTTTAACACTCAAAATGACATACATCAGCGGGGCATATTGTATGGTAGGCTACCGACAAGTTTGGTGGTTACGAGACATGGCTGACTGAAACAAGGTCTTAGAATGGATCCTACTGATCTTAGTCTACGCCTTTATCGCCATGCGTATCTACGTGCGCCAATTCCGCTTCCGAGAAAACCTAGACATGGCCGGCTATCTCCTAATCGTCTCTGCCCTCAACGCTTTGGCTCTAGTGACTTGGGATACAATTGCATACAAGACGAGTGTATTAAATGGCAAAGTGAGATCTGAGTTTTTATCTAAAGTAGGTCTTAATATGACCATTTGCTTCTTCTTGAAGATAAGCCCTCATTTTACAACGTAAACTTGTATGGAATTCCTCTGCTAACGATTACAGATCCTGTTTGCATGTTTGCCTTGTACTGGAGTCTCGTCACTTCCGAAAGTCGACGAACGATGCAAAGCGCTTTGCTAGTCACCAGCCTGTGCGCCGCTGGAGGGAGTGTATGTATATACGGATTTTCCCACCGTCTGAGTCCAATCTATGTACGAGTTACGAATTCTTACTTGGTTTCAAGTAAGATAGAAAACAATACTGTGGCGAAAGAATTGCGATATCGGCAACTTTGACAACATTCTTCAATACTTTCGTTGACCTCAAATGATAATTCTAAACACAAATATGACTTCCTATTGCCTATTGCTGTTACCCCTTTGTTCGTATTTTCACTGTTCTTCTTTTGGCTAATTACAGCTATGTAGTTTTCTCAGTGCTAGGCGAAACTGCCCTCCAATCTGCAGTAGGCGCTCAAATCAACTCGTACGGTGTCTCTATCTAGCCCCCTAATGAAGTCGTTTAGCGAAGCAGACGCTGCAAGCCTCGTTTTGCCAGCACTTGCCGACGAATAGCCCCAAGTTGCTAACGTGTCTATCTAAACACAAATCCATTGGAAACTAGAAGCATAACGTCTTAATTTTCACGAAGAGTATAGCGAGTAAACAGATTTTCACGCTTCTGCTATGGTCTGGGGCCAGGCAGTAGCCGAATGATTCACGGGCACGCTATTCTAGGATGGCCGCTATATAGTCATGCTATACGCTTTTGCTAATTTTAGAGCCTACCGCCTAGTGAAAAATCTGCATTGACTAGCTTCCTAGTTAGCCAGTGGGTGCTGTTAGGTCTGTAGATGGAAACCCAATGTGGCTTGGGGGTGTAGTATCACGCGCCGTCTACTTGCATCTTCATGCTGCGCACGCTGATAGCTATTCTTGTTGCTCAAAGGATAAGAAATGAACTGCCCTTCTTCTCTCGGAATACGAGCACCCTATTTTCTTCTTTCCTCTTGTCGTAGCTGTGTTTTGTATATATAGCAGCTATGAACTCACATTGTTCTTAGCTGCATTCGTCTATTTAGGTTTCAGCTTAAAGTACAATCCGAGTATCAGAGCAATCACGTATAGAATTGTGATAATAGTTAATAAGATGCACCATTTACGTCTTCTAGCCCGCTTTGCCGACTTGATGGCCTTGCCTAGCTGTTGGTTTGCTTCGTTGCTATTGTCCTCGACTTGCACAGTCTGGACTTCTGCTTCTATGATTAACGGATCCTGGTAGGTGACTTGCTCGTTGAGCTGGGTAAACAGCAAAGCAAGCTCGCTCATGGTCTTTTCGATGCGCTGAATGTCGTTATGGCGCGCATGTACCGCGGCGAGAATACTGGCCGCCTGACCAATGCGGTTGAATTTGAGTTAAGGGCGTGTTAGAGACGGTTTCCTTAATATCTAACTCTCAATTCACACTTATAGCCTAGGTAAAGATGCCCTCGTTACCTAAGTTGGAATTAGCCATCTCTTTAACCTCGGCATCTGTGGCGTCTAGGTTAATAATGCGGTATTGCCTTCCAATAGCTTCGCGGTATCTCTTAGAATAATCGGCCTCCTCCTTCTGGAAATCCTCGAGCTGGCTCTTGAACGTCCTCTTGAGCGCCTCAACTTGAGACCTTTTTATTTTACTATCAGGATCGCGCACAGCATCCATCTCTAGAGAATTGATCTCGTCTTTGATTTGTGTGTTTCTGATCTGCGTGTTGGTTACAATTTCCTCTAGTTCAGCACTAGAGTGGTTGTCAGGCGAGGAAAGCATGCGCTGGTGGATGCTGGCAATAGCTTGGATATCCGAGGTTAGCTGGCCGATTCGCACCTGTGCGCCTCTAATGCGCGCAAAGAAGTCATCTCGGCTTAGAGGCTGGGCTCGAGGCGCCTCTATAGTGTTGCCGTGCGTAGGCAAGTTGCTCATGGGCACGTATGTATCAGGGACAGTTGGCGCATTCGTGTTGGAGGGGCTTAAGGCACCAGCTTGCGAGTATTGCGCTGGCTGCGAGTAATTCGATTCGCTATGGCTTTGGAGGGGCGCTAGAGGATTAAGCTGTTGCTGCAGCTGATCGTACTATACTGTCGCATTAGTCTCGTGATGTCATGTTAGGAAAGCCACTGCTCACACTTCTGCCATATGGGTTGGCGGAGCCATAGCCGTCACCACCACCGTACGGATTTGCCTGCGCAAAATATCTTCCTTCATGCTGTTGGTAGTCCTGTATCATGTCTGATATATGGTTGAGTAGGTTGGTAGCGAAAAAAAGGGTTCGGGATGGCGCGGTGAAACTTAAGAAGCAGCTGCATAAGCTACAAATAAGATGCGCTGTTGGGATATGAGCCTAGGTACTATACGCTTTTTGCGCGAGCTCAAGGCTGACAGTAGTAAAGAACTAAGATGTAGTCAGCTCGCAGGCAGAAAACTCTGCATTGCATATCAGTGCACATATATACATCTATACGTGTGTGCTATATCGCGGCTGTGGCACGTGGGGCCGCGCTCAACAAGTGCGGATTGACTATTATGGTAATCAAGAAGTGCTCACGAAGTAGTGCACCTTTCGATCGTTAGATGGGGCCACATAGTGCAGTCTTGCCTGCGATCGCATAAGTAAACCTTACTTAAATCAAAGGCACAATACAGCAACTCCGAGTAGAACTCGAAGGCAGCGATCTAGAAGCTCGAATCCAGCAGGATATAGAGCGAAGCTCTAGTATAGAGCAGAATAAGAAGAAAAGACCAGCCCCTACTAGCCTAGAAAAG
>NW_006912398.1:0-19321 GCF_000523435.1 Bipolaris zeicola 26-R-13 | reverse complement strand
AGACGAATCCTTGGGGGGATACCCAAGGGTTCTGGCAGGACTATATACTCTATCTCTGTGGCTGTCGCGCCTCCGGCCCGAGTAGTCTCCGGCGGGTCCCCGAGGGCTGGCCTCTACTGTCTAGAGTATCGTGACAATCTGGAGCTAAATATCATATACGTGTAATATATAGCCTAATATAAACTAATACTTAACTAGTGCCTAATGTTATTGATTCGTCACCCCATTCGTGTACGCAGTCTCCAAGTCAGGACGACAACGTTTCTGAGCAGGAATGGGCAATTGTAACTAGACCCAAAGACGCCACAGATATCGGTACTGGTGGAATATCAAGTCACTTCAGTTTTCAGCTTGGTTGGGGGACATGGAAGTTTACTTTGTTTAGCTGAGATGTAGACATAAAACATACCCACAAAGACAAAGGGAGTAGTACACAACAGGAGCGATAGGCAGCACTGTGCATAGATACAATCAATAGGTCAGTTCTCTTACAGAAACAAGTCAATGATTCATTGAACTCCTTTGAAACTAAAAAGGCGGGTAAAGATACGCCAAAAGCAGAGAAATGACCCGCCCGTCTATTAGCGTTGCATACTTGTTCAGCTGAGGCTAACAGTCTGACAATAGCCGATCTTGAAACTAATTACATGCTACCAAAAAGCCGATGTATGATCCAGGCACAAAATCGGCACCCTCGAGTCGAAGTGAGCTCGAGACATGGAAAGTCAGAACTCGACAGCCTGAGGGGTTGCCAAATCTTTTCACTTCTTTGACAGTCATTTTCAGTGGTCATTTCGCCCACTTGCTGGCGAGCCCACTGTTGCTAAATTGAATTAATCAAGAACATGAAAGGAGACATGGCGTATTGATTGTGCGGTGGAGAGCCCTATGCACACACAACACTGAGATCCACAGTTCCAACCTGCGGGACTGTGTTCGAACACGGATGATAGAAAATAATTGCAAAAACATGTAAAGATTGCTATTATGTTGAAAACGCGGCAGATATATTCGGAGTATGAACACTAAACACGATATTGGGGTCCATAGGGGCATCGTAAATTTTCATGGAGCGACACTACTGATGGTCAGCACATCCAAACGTAGCTCTGTCCTGTTACAAAAAAGTTTAGAAAGCCGACGAAACGTATACATACATTTAGTTGCCGTTGAGGGCTATCGTGTTTATTGCCCATCTAGCTTATTCACTTTGGACATAGACCGCAGTCTTCCAATTCATCACCTCAAAAAGAACATAAACGATCGGCAAAAGCTACAAGGAACACGCTGGCACCCTTCTAGCTTCTACTCCTTGTAATTTATCTTCGTTTTTGACACTTCAAAAGACCTTTACGCCCCGAAGCCGTCTAACCATCAGTACAAGTTCATCTCAAAATCAATCATAGAGACGTACGTCCTTTTCTGTATATAAGTGGGGCAATCGCAATCACAAATAAGCTGCCTCTTTTCACAGCAATTCCGGATGTCGGAAAGCTGCTCAGAGATCGAGTCGGTGTGACTGTCTTTACCACCCACAAAGTTTCCGCCAAGTCTATCACACCAGGCTTCGATAGCAGCATTGTCGACATAGTCGCTAACGCATTTAAATGCGTTGGCTCCAAGAAGTAGGGTGGCGACCGGAGTGGGGCTGGAGAAAATATGCATCTTGATCGTTGGTGTGTTGGAGTTTGGGAATAGGCAACGTTTGATATAAGAGGAAGTGTATGTAGCGGGAGGCTGATTTTTCATCAGCTTTGATGCGTAAATGTACTTTTTATGTGTTAAAACACTTGATAGTTACATACAGAGTCCATTTCTACATCCATGTCTAAAGGTGTGATGTGTTATCTCGCATGTTACCTTCAATTTCAGCACTTTATTGCATACCAAGGACTTGCGACTAGGCATACGGCGTGAGGCCAAAATTGAGCTTTACCGGATATTTTGCATATTAATTATCTGTTACTACGCCCACTAGACAGTAGTAGCTGAATGAAGCGAATTGCAGATCATAACAACCAATGATTATGATTCGTTTGATTCCCGAGTACAGAATTCTGACGAATAGCATATTGCCTGATGGGAGAGAAAATCAAACGTAAAGTGCCTAGCATCGATGTTCGGTCGTCTGCGATCTCGTATAGTTCCATCTCGACTCTAATGCACTATTTCAAGTTAAGTCAATTCATCTTCCACACGTTAGTCACTCATTTTGCTACACTTATATTTCAATTCTCTTTATGTACTAATTCTTAGCGAAAAATAATACGTGGGTTTCGGTTGATCATAAACTTAGAATATGCTACAGAATGAGAGAGTCATATACCTTCAATGATGTCCTCTAGTATTTCTCCTCAATCACATACGTACAGCGACTCCAATCAGGATCTTCCATGAGTCCCTTCAACTCCATGTCTGGCAGACAGACGAGGATGAGATAATCACCATTTGCTTCCTGAGGATAGATATAGAATGTGTTGACTGTCAATGGCAGGTGAGGACGACGTCCGAAGTCTGATTTCCCCAGAATACCGTAGTCGAATCCATTGACCTTCGCATTCATCATTGACGAATGACCAACATCGGTTTGAAGATTCATTCCTCCGGAATACATAAGCTGCATCTTATCATCGACAGAGTCAACAAAGGTGGCATAGGAGCGAGCAGAGAAGGCGTTGTTCACATCGTCGAGATCCTTGCGCAGTCGAGTCGCAACAGTAGAGAGTGGTGCGTCAACAAGCTCTTGGAACGTGAGGCGCGATGGAGATATGTACACCATCTGACCTAGATAACCTGGAGAAACTCCAAGTACCGGTCGTGTGTCGATGGCGCGGTTGAACTTCGATACTGTCGAGGGTGCTAATCCAGTTTTTATTCTCACTGAGGCTAGTGACTTCCAGAATAGGGCGCAAATAGCGTCATTTGGAGAGATGAAAGGAACGTCCGGATCATATCCAACAGGATCTTCGGCAAGCTTCTTGAGGTCTGCGAGTGTTTCCTTACGAAAGAGAAAGTTTTGCCACCTTCCACCGGGACGTGCGGGGACAAACTCGGGTGCTGGATCAGGCTTGAGCAGCCAGCTATGATCGAGAATAGGCTCAAATGGATCCAAAAGACGAATTACATCACCTGGATCCTGGTTTGCAGCGGCAATGATATCTTCTGGGAAAGGCTCGTCGCGAAGAGCCGCGGAGAGAAGTGTGATGATTGTGAAAAGACCGGTTCCATCAACAACATTGTGTTGATTCGTGTATGTCAAAAGAAAGCCTCCTTTGACAAATGTAACTTGAATCATAGCTGGTGGTGCAGGTCCGATTACTGCAGTGTCGTATCGCTCAGGAAATCCTGGGTAAGGGCAGAGTACCTTTCCATCCAGCATGTAGAATGGTGCATTTGCAGCACACATCTCAGCGTAGGATGGTAAAAGATCGGTTGCATCTTTGATCTTGAGGAGGCCGTGAGGAGGAATGTCCGTTGGCCACGGCTCAACACGGATTGTGCCAGAAGTCCCGTTTTCACCTTCTGTATGGACAACTTGTCCAGTGAGCCATGGAATTGCCGCGAGAATTTTGCCAGTTGCTTCCCTAAGTGCAGAGATTACTATTTCTTGGGTAAGGTCTTCGCGCCATGGAAAGAGAGCGACGCCATGGTTGTATGTTTTGAGTTGAGGAAACTGTCCAAGGACATCGACACCTCGGGGTAAGCCAGACATGGTGAATTTGCTGGTTAGAATGAAGAAGTTTGATGAAGTTGATGATTGATGTGTTGTGTCTTCAATTGTTAAGGCCCGCTCACTTGTAGTTAAATCCGATAACTCATTCATTCATTATCTCTAGTGTTGGATCCAAGCCCATGGACTATACGTCGGCTTTACTGCTGTGATGGTAGGTTGAATAAAGAAACTCCGAACTCCGCCAGACTCCACTCCTGTGCCTCCGACTCTCACCGATCTTAACGTGCGGCATCTGCACTCAATCGATTCTTCGATCAAATAATCCATAATTGGCCCGAACATGCACTGAAAACGGGCATCGGAGTATCTGATCGTGGTATGGCGCTGTGGCACAAGCGTGCCCAGCACGTACGCGCAGGAGAAACAGTACCCTATTATGCGCCCCTTCATGCACTCATCATCACCTCCCATCCTTGAAACCTCTGAGCCGAACCCCAAGCAGCAGTTTCGCGATATCACGAAGAGTCGCAAAATGGTACAACCCAACACCAAGGTCGAGGTCGTCGAGGTCTCCGATGAAGGCCATTTCGAGGTCGCGATCATTGGCGGTGGAATTATTGGCCTGGCGCTTGCTACTGGCCTTCTTCAGCGTAATATCAGATTCACCATATATGAGCGAGCGCATACATTTCGCGAGGTCGGGGCTGGAATCGGCTTCACTCCAAACGCCGAACGGGCCATGACGGCGCTGAACCCAGCTCTTCACGCCGCGTTCCGCAAGGTTGCCGCGCAGAACGATGAGGACTACTTCTACTATCTAGATGGCTACCACAGCAGCAAGGAAGATCCTAAATTCGAAGAAACAATTCTTAAATTGTATCTAGGCGAGCGTGGGTTTGAAGGGTGTCGAAGATCTGACTACCTGGCTGAGATGGTAAAATTGGTCCCGTCAGAATACATTCAGCATGACAAGGATCTCGTCTCTGTGATTGAAAATGATGAGGATGAGAGGATTCACCTATCATTCCGAGATGGCACAACTGCGACGGCCGACATTGGTAAATCTTCCAAACGTATAAGCAGATCAAGCGCTGACAAGCTCCAGTGATTGGTTGTGATGGGATCCATTCGAAGATGAGAGAAATTATTCTTGGAGACAACCACCCCGCGTGCACTCCTTCGTATAGCCACAAATACGCAATTCGGAGTCTTGTACCGATGGATAAGGCTAGGGCCGCTCTAGGAGTCTTCAAGACCAGCAACCGTGTAATGCACTGTGGTCCTGGTGCTCACGCCTTGACATTTCCAGTGGCAAACAACACGATCCTGAACGTTGTCGCTTTCGTCACCGACCCTGACGAGTGGACAGCACCAGACAACAAGTTTGTTGTTCCAGCTACCAAGGCCGAGGCGACTGAAGCGTTCTCAAAGTTTAATCCCGTGGTCCAAGATCTCATGGCTCTGTTGCCTGAGAATCTGGACAAATGGGCAGTATTTGACACATGCAAAGAGCCTGTACCCTCCTATGTTAACGGTCGTCTTTGCCTAGCGGGCGATGCAGCGCATGCTTCTTCACCCCACCACGGCGCTGGTGCAGGATGTGGCATAGAGGACTGCCTCGCCCTTGCCATCCTTTTGCAACAGGTGTCGGAGTATCCCAAGACTCTGCGCCCTACAGCTGCCCGCGTTGCCCTCGAGGTTTATAACAACGTCCGTTATGATCGGTCCCAGTGGATCATGGATACCAGCCGAGTCATTGGTGAGATCTACGAATACCAAAACCCGGAGTGTCTTTCCAATCACAAGAAGATTGCCCAGGAGATCCATGATCGATCGCACAAGATCTGGGATTATGACATCAACGCGATGGTGGATGACTCATGCAACCAGTTCACAATGGCGATGAAAGAGGTACCTTCTTCTGCGGGGAGCAAAACAACCTCTGAGCTTGATAAACCGCTTGTTGCTGACCCACCGGCGCCTTCCTATCTCTCTGGATTCCGACTGTAAGTACAGCGAAATGGCGCTCCCCAGCATCTGACGTTCATGAGGCATCACGAGACCATAGTTAGCTCGTGATATCAGAGAACAATAATGCATTTGCGCTAGAATAAGCTAATATTTTACTCTTAAATAGGTGGGCCTTCTTAATCTCCATGACGCTTGTATATTTCCTCATGATGCTGGACATGTCGATTCTTTCTACTGTAAGTTCATCTTCCAGCCGGCTTAAGATAAATTATTTCTGACTTGGGATCTAGGCAATCCCGCACATAACGGACGAGTTTAATTCCCTCCTTGATGTGGGTTGGTATGGAGCTGCTTATCAGCTATGCGCGTAGGTGTCATCTCTTCTAATACTTGTTATCTTCCTAACTCGCATTCTAGTGCTTCGTTCCAGCCTCTGACCGGAAAGATGTACGCTCGTTTCAACTCAAAGAAGATTTTCCTCGGTTTCTTCACAATCTTCAATATTGGGTCTGCTATCTGTGGTGCTGCGCAAACATCAGCCATGTTGATTGCTGGACGATTCATTGCTGGACTTGGGGGTGCTGGACTTATGAACGGAGGTTTCACGATGATACATGCCTCCATTCCTCCTGAACGTCGACCCGGAATGCTAGGATTTTTCATGGCCTGTGAGTTCTAGGCAAGCTGATATACAAGCAATCTACTAACAGAACTAGTCGGAAACCTTGGATCTGCTAGCGGGCCCCTTATAGGAGGAGCCATCACGGAGTTTGTGTCATGGCGATGGTGTATGTGTGCTTTTTGCCCGGTCATATTTATTACTGACACTTTCCAGGCTTCTACATCAACCTTCCCGCTGGTGCTCTTGTTTTCGCTGCCCTCCTATTCTTGAACGTTCCCGAAATCCTTGTTAAACCCCACTGGAAGGAAGTTCTCAAGCATCCGATGCGGGAATTTGACCTCATCGGATTTGGACTGTTTGGTCCCGCTGCAATCATGTTTTTCATTGTCCTAGACTTTGGCGGAAATCGATACGCCTGGGACAGCCAGGAAGTCATTGGCCTCTTCTGCGGAACCGGAGTCATGTTCGCCATCTTCTGTTTTTGGAACTATCGCAAGGGCATGTCTGCTCTGATACCCTTCTCAATGCTGGGGAAACGGATCGTATGGTCATGCTGCTCGACGATCTTCATCATTTCGGGCACAGTGTTTGTGACAGCGTACTACCTCCCTCTGTATTTTCAAGGTGTCAAGGCCGATACACCTTTTGAAAGTGGCTACAATTTTCTTCCTACAATTATGACACAGATCGTGTTCACTATTGTGAGCGGAAAACTTGGTAAGATGCCCGTCCTATATCACAACCTAGTCTGCTAACAGATCCGTAGTGCAAAGATTCGGTTACTATTTGCCTTTCATCCTTGTAGGTGGGGCATTGAATTCCATTGGATCTGGCCTGTTCACTACAGTCTCGACTTCAACAAGTGTTGCAAAGCTAGTAGGATATCAACTAATTTCCGGAACTGGGAGAGGCCTTGCGCTTCCGATGGTAATTTTATCACAGCCTCCGTCCAGTATCTCTTATAACTAACATCTCCCAGCCAATGATCGCGTTGCAGAGTTCCCTTCTGCCTACCGAAGTTCCAGTGGCTCTCGCTATCTTCGTCTTCTCTCAACAGATCGGCGGTGCTCTAATGACTGTTATTGGTCAGACTATTTTTACAAATGAGTTGAAGAACAACCTTAAGAGTGATCTGCCCACTGTTGACTCGAAGAAGATCATTGAGGCTGGTGTAACACGAATGAGAGGTCTCGTTAATGCAGGGGAACTACCATCTCTGCTGAGGGCATACAGTGACAGCATAGGAACTACATTCTATTTTGGTACTGGCATGTCGATTCTGGGCGTCGTTGTAAGTTGCTGGATGGGCTGGAAGGACGTGAGGCCTAAGCCCAAGGCATCCTAAAAGTTCATAAATGATGGAGCTCGTACTGCTCCTAGGTTCTAGGTTCGTTATTCGTGCATACATCGAATATAACAATAATAATTGCTAGACCTAAATAGATGTTTTGGTCGCTTCGTAGAAAGAGAGGTCGAGTTCAACACGTAAAATGTGCAGAGTAAATGCAGGAAGCAGAGGGGACAAGTGAAATGGCAACCAATCTTGGTATTCTATTGTCTATGATAAGGAAATGCGAGAGGATTAGGCGTGAAATATACGTAGGGCTGTATTGCACTAGTTTTTAGCATCCCCTTGATGACTGATTCTTAGAAAGGAGACAAGTAATAGCTGAATGATCGTTGAGTTTGTGAGAAGCCTCATGATAGTTGTATTCAGGAGCTGTTTAATATATCGTCACGATCGGGACCAAGAGAATGAAAACCTAAGTAGCTTGCAGTCGAAATCTACATATACGGAGATGCACAAAGCTCTACAAACTATGATTTGTGCAACACGTTGTATTGTAATCGTCACTTCATCTCGCGTATCTCGAGGTCCATGTGAGAGCGTGGTTTATTCACCATCGCAATGTTGTTCGCCTGGTTAAGATCTCGTTTCGAGTGTGGTGTGCATCAACTGCACTGGTTTAGTTGAAGAAAAAAGAGTTGAAGTGCAAAAATGAGTTGAATTTATTCCATGCAGCAGTATTTGAAGTACGTAATTACAACATTATGCTGCAACTGCTTGCGCCGTTGGTTCCTTTTCCAGGAATTTACTCTTCTCTTTACCAAGAGAAGTCTTCAACCTCCACATGAAATGGTCCCGAACGCCGAATTCCTGTCCAGACCCGTTGAGAGGTTGAATCTTCAATTTCATGTTGCCGTTCAAGAAAAACGGAGCGGAATAACGGTGGTTTTCGCCAAAGTTGATAACACGGTGTAAAGCGCTGCGGTAGTAACCAGCTGTCCACTTCTGGACCAGATCGCCAATGTTAACCACATAAGAATCTGGAGTGACTGGAACTGGGACCCAGCTTTCAGTAGGGGGGTAGAAGACCTCAAGACCTTTTGAACCAGGTTGTTGAAGCAAGAAGGTGATTCCACCGAAGTCTGTGTGAGCACCGGCTTTTTGCCTGTTAGCTAATCTCGAACATATAGTCATGGCACAGTGCATTCTTACCTCCAAGCTGTTTAGGATCGGTGGAGAGCTGAGGCGGGTAGTGCAGCAGCCTCAGATTTCCCGATGGGTTGATGAAGAACTCATCGAAAGCATCAGGTGAGCAGTTCCATTCTTTGGGGAGACCCAAAGCGAGGATTCTAAGAACCTTTTCGGCAAGCTTGACCATCTTGTTGCGGTACTCCATAAGAGGCTTCTCGAAATCCTCGGATTTCAGAGCCTCGGGCCACTGATTTGGACCAGTCAAGAAAGTGCCAGCATCGGGATGGTCCTTTGGTATCTCTGCACCGATAACGAATCCCTACAAGAGTTTAGTTGAAGGGCCAAGAATAACAGCCTAGGTGACTCTCACCTCTTTCATGTCAGGCAGAGTGCCTGGCTCTGAAGTCTGGCCTCTATACATTTCATAGCCACGGTTTGAGATTCCCAGACAATTCTCAATGAAAACCGCCTTCTTCTCTTCGGCAGATAGATCAAAGAATTTCTTGGCACATTCTAGGGTAGTGTCTTGGTCTTTGAGGGGGATGCCATGGCCAACGATGCTGAAGAATCCATAGGTTCTGGCGGCGTCGCAGACTTCTTTGACGACTTGCTCTTTGGCTTCAGGGGTGGCGTCTTCGGCAAAGTATGGCGCCAGATCAACAAGTGGAATCTTGGCTGAAGCTGCCATTTTTGAAGACGATATAGCGAAACGAGACTATGGGAATGAAGCTGTGGCAATGATGAAGTCGGAGGTTAGTGTATCGATGTGCTTATCGTATTTGACAAGAACTACTCCACCACTCAGAAGCTTAAGGGTCTTTATGTCACTCCTAAATGGGTGCCAAGGAAGACGCAGCTGATAATACAAATTGCCGGAACGCCAAGCCGAGAGAAACTCCGTATCATGTACTACAAAACTGAGATCAGGACACCATTTCCGTGCGAATGAATGCGCGGAGTTCCTTGTGAAATAGTCGTTTCAGTGCGAATTCAATAAGGTTCGCCCTCTATCCATAATCGCAAGACTCTTTGCTTGGCTTGCGGGTCCACTATTACTCCCTCGGAGTATCAATTGTCAAGTGCCGAACCTCGAATGATGAGATTAGTGTATCGCTACGACTGATTATGGTCTTTGTAGCTCGAGTTAGAAGTAACAAAACTAAAGAGTTTATGCCAGACTACCCTCCTGATCTTCGATTCGTGTACTACCACAACCACCTCGTACACCGATACCCCCGCCGAGATTCCATACCAGCCCGAAATATCGCAGAATGCATGTTCTGCTTACCGGCGGAAATGGGTTTTTAGCCGCTCATATTCTCAACCATCTCCTTGAACGCAGGTGAGCTCCTTTGTCAGATCATGTCTCACGATGTCGTGCTGATAGCTGTGGGTTTAGCCACACCGTAGTTACAACCGTTCGAAGCCAGGAAAGGATCAACCGCATTAAGGCCCTTCATCCAACCCTACCAAAAGACAAGCTTGGTTTTTTCATTGTGCCCGATGTTGCAAAACACGGTTCCTTCGACTGTGTTTTCCAAGGCGACCATGTCTTCGATGCAGTAATTCACACAGCTAGTCCTAACGTGCGAAGCTGCAATGACGTCCAAAAAGAACTATTGGACCCATCCATTATTGGAACGACTGGCCTGCTCTCTTCCATAGCTCGCTTAGCACCTTCCGTCAAGCGCGTAGTTTATGTTTCGTCCATGGCTGCTTTGATCGATGGGTCAAAGGGCAATTGGCCGGGACATACGTACACAGTCGCTGATTGGAATCCAATTACACTTGAAGAGGCACTCGATAACTCGAGTTGGATTCCTGGATACCGTGCCAGCAAAACGTTTGCTGAACGTGCTGCTTGGGAGTTTATGGATCGAGAAAAGCCTCGGTTCACATTGACTACCCTCACTCCTCCTGGTATCTTTGGTCCAATGGTCCGGTATCCAGGTTATCCACCAGAGCCACTGAATGCTTCTAATGAGATATTTAGTAAGCTTCTTGATGGTAAGATCTTCCCTACCGGGCTTTACACCTGGGTCAACGTTACGGACGCTGCTCTTGCACACGTAAAAGCAATAGAAGAGGAAAACTCTGCCAGCGAACGCATCTTCCTCACATCTTCGGAGCAGCTTTGCATCAAGGATGTAATAGAGATCATCTACGAAGAGTTTCCAGAACTCCGCGAAAGGCTGCCGGCGAAAGACACATGGCATATCGCTGGATATCCCGAAGGCGGCGTGTACAAGGTAGATGCCGCGAGGGCGAAGGCTCTCATTGGAAGAGAGTTTCTTCCCTTGGAAAGCACCGTCATCGAAACCGTAAAGACTTACAAGGATTATCTTGAATCCTGAAAACGTTACCTTTCCCATGTAGAAAATAAGCGCGACAATCTATGTTGAAAAGTCCATCATTTGACCCAATTGGATAGCTGGTGGCGAGATCAGCGGGACGGTGCATCTTGGAAGTCCGATAAGTGGTTAGATTACTCCGGACCAATGGCTTGGCCGGTTGATGTAGACCAAATTGGTAAGTCTTGCGCCAGTCGCGACTACCGCTCCTTTCGGGCCGACTATTGAATGTGTACCATTTTGCGACACTGTGATCAGATACTACATATGTGTGTAGATGCATCCCATCTGCTGACCGTTGTCCATCCTGCTTCATTCCTGCCTTCAGATGCCCTCGCCAGCATTCAGTTCTTAAATTAATTGACTTCTCCTGCTGAACCTTCCGCCAAACGAAGTCTCGCGACGAAACAAGCTGAAATAGTCAACACATCCAACATACTTCTCGTCCCACACAACTTGTTGTGTTTTACGGTTCTACAATCTTGTTTTCAATACATACAGTATTACTAGAAACATCTCTCCGTTTGTGATCGCTAGACTTTCGGACTTCGAAGATGGCACCTACCAACAGGGCCGCTTGGCTTGCGGGCAAGCAGGTGTTTCCGTTGCATGTTGGCGAAGCACCCTACACACCACCCGGGCCGAACGAGGTAGTTGTCAAATCAGCAGCCATCGCTATCAACCCTGTCGAGGCCATGAAACAAGCCATGGGAGACAACATGATGCCCTGGATAAAATACCCCTTTATCCTCGGCCACGACGTAGCAGGCGAGGTGGTCGAGGTTGGATCCAAAGTCACACGCTTCCACCCTGGCGACCGCGTACTCGGTGACGCCGTAAGCATCGACCAACGAAGCAACCGTTCCTGCGAAGGCGCATTTCAAGAATACGTCGTGCTACGCGAAAACCTTGTTTCCCCGATACCGGATAGCCTTGATTATGAACACGCGTGTGTGCTCCCACTCGCCATCTCGACGGCTGCATGCGCACTGTACATGAAGACCTACCTGGCACTGGACCCGCCTTCACTCAAGTCTGAAAAGAAGGGCAAAACCGTCTTGATATGGGGCGGTTCAACAAGTGTTGGCGCCAACGCTATCCAGCTTGCTACTGCTTCCGGATACGAAGTCATCACCACTGCATCGCCCAAGAACTTCAACTTCGTCAAGAGTCTGGGCGCCACCCACGTTTTCGACTACCACAGTGCAACCGCGGTCCAGGATATTATTGGCGTACTCAAGGGATCGGAATTGGCCGGTAGCGTTGCTATCGGTGATGGATCCATGGAAGCTTGCATCAAGATCGTGGCTGCTTCATCCGGAGTCAAATTCATCGCACAAGCATCTCTTCCCATGCCCAGTCAGATCCCTCCCACAGGGATGAACATGGTATCGTTCATTGCGCGTTTCCTCTGGTTCAAGGTTTCGACCATGGTAAACTGCAAAGTCAAGGGCATCGGCTACAAATTCATCTGGGGAGACGATGTCATGGAGAATGAGGTAGGAAGTGCCATTTACGAGCATTTCCTACCTGGCGCATTGGCGGCGGGCAAATACAAGTGTGCTCCTGAACCTGTGGTTGTCGGCAAGGGGTTGGATCAGATTCAGGAAGCATTGGAGCGCATCAAGAAGGGTGTTTCGGCCCAGAAGTTGATTGTGGTGCTTTAGGAGAACTTTTTATATACTGCATTCATGTATCGCGTCTGGCGTTCCTGCTGGTCATGTGAATTAATGGCTTCCATTTTTCCAGTTCAAAATCAAGTATTCATGAAAAGTCCAAGTAGAAATATGGATAAATCCAACTGCCATGAATTATTGATTTAAAAAAGTTTGATGTCAGTTAGTTATGCTGATGTTCAAATGGAAGGCGCCAATAAGGAGTTTATTGGCGCTTCAATGTGATTGTGATGGTATATTGAACTAGTAAAACTTTCGATGGTTAATAATTTTGATGAACTAGCGATTGTTGGCTCCACCTAGCAAGTCTCGAGTGCTCGACTGGCATCATAGCTATGTCAATACGGTTGTTCAACTTGAACATTTGCTTCATGTACCATATGCAATCTTCGTGTCATGTCATTTTTGTATATGAAAAGTGCTTGACAACCCGTCCAAAATGCCATGGAGTGCACGCATGTTTGCAACATTGTAGTGATTACACATCGCTGACTGAGAAGGAGTATCTAACCCTTGGTAGCATTAGCTTAGGTATGACCCTAGTGAAACATTTTGTCTACCCGGGGCTTGGCACCATCCATCACTCCGTCGCAGGTAGAGTTGATTGTCCGTCAGAGGTCGACTGGACGTGTATGCGTAAGATCACTCCAGATGGCCATCAAAGATGGTTCGAGTCTGCACACGTCCCCAGTATCCACATCAGATTTTGCGCTGCAGATCGCAGATTATATCCAACATGCTCCGTTGAGTAAAATGTAGGAACCTCCGAGTAACTCCGGCAGAGTTGAGAAACTCCGTGTCCACCGCTCCACCGATCGGATGTAAGATATATATATTTACCGAGCAAGCAAATGTAAGACGATATCCAACCCACGCTTACATCTTATACTCCCGATTACCAACCAAGGCACATCTCGAATCATCTTGTCTCTGCCCACTATGTCCAACACTAGCACTCACGGATACGGATACGACTTCCCCGAGACTCCCCCAAACCCCACCACGGGCAGAATTGCCGTAGCACCTGTCCACCATGAGCCTCCGCCACCAGCCACAGTGCAGCAACTCTCCCGTTTCGGCCCCCGCTGGAACATTCGGGATGTATGCCAGCAAATTGCCCAGTACACGCTAGAGATGGGTATCGTCGAAGGCACCACGGACGAGTGGCAGCGGACTCAGGACCCCGAGGCCGATTTCACTTTCCACTGCGCCCTTGACATCATGGCTGCATCGCTTTTCCGCGCAAAGCAGCTCGTCCTCCGCCATCGCCGCGGTTTCAGCGAGGCCGAGTCAGTTCTCATCGGCAAGGAAATCAAGAACGTCGACTGGGGCATGACACACTTGCTCTACAGCTTCGTCGCCATCCGGCACTTGGAGACCCCCACTATGGCCTGGAACGTCGGCACCGGTATTGAGAGGCACTTCTTCCTCTTCAAGACCTTCCAGGCTGCTCTCGAGGGTAAGCTCGTTGGCGAGGGCAAGGAGGAGGCCGACAAGTACTTTGCCAAGACGAACAAGTACTTCGAGGAGGTCATCATCCTGTTCAAGGGACCGCCAGGCAGCAAGAGGCCTGAGGAGGATCCTACTCTCGGAACCTTTGCTGAGATCAACGAGCCTCTTCCTGCTGGCTCTGCTGTGGCCCAGCCTGCAGAGCCCGAGAAGGTTGCAAGTTAGAGATGGTTCAAACAAGTAGTGTATCAATGTTCATATTCTATTTAGTCAACTATCCTTAGTCTATCTACACATTCTTGTGCAATGACGTTTACTGGGCTCAGGGCTTGTAGCACAGTTTGTAGCGTTAGGCGCATTTCGAAGGTGGGATCGAGGTGATGGTTGGAAATGAGGAAGTCTCCACAGAAGTGGAGAAGGACTGGAGTAAATGGATGGATCTTGAATTTTAGTTAGCAATGAAATTGGATATTTTTTAAAAAAGAGAAATAAAAAATTTGGAGTAATGTTTACCTTGAAGTAGCTGAGTTCGACCAAAGCCTTGGACATCATGATCATTTGGTGCGCGGCGGCCATTGCTTTCTTTTCGCATTCGGCAACAACATCGAGGCCGTCAGTTGTGCCCCATGGGGCTATCTGACTAGATTTGAATAACATGAGGCTTGATGCCTGGGCGGCCAGCACTGTGAAATACGCCATTGGATCTTGGAAGATCAAGGCATATGGGTCGTCGAGAGCCATGCCTTGAATGGCTTGTTCTAGTCTTGCATCCAGTTGTTGTTGCCTATCCCAGAACCCGAGCGAGATCAAGCCTTGCGCATGCTCGACAACGCCTTGCTGCTGATGCGACAACAACTGTCCGCATATTGCGACAAGTTGGATCGAATCTGTGAATGTGGATGGTATTTTGGATTCGGATACCAGCAGCGGGCTGGGTAGGAAATCCATGATGGTCGGCTCGTCGGACTGGAATTCCTTTTCGGGGCAGGGCAGCCGGGTGAGAATCTTTGATTCGAGTTAGAACAAGGGTTCGCTTGCGTGAGGACGGGAGATCGACTTACGGTATGCTGATCAAACGTGACCGGTAGCCGGTCCAATAGGCTAATAATTCGATCAATGGTATAGGCCATCCAAAAGGTTCTCCTTCGCTCTTCAATTTCGACAAAGGTGAGATTTTGGAGTAATAACGATGCGACACCATCGCGTCCATCGATGTTGTGGAGTTTCATGAGCATAGCGAAGCGGAAGCACTTGCCTGCACTCATCCATGCTTTTCTATAACCCACGCGCATGAATTCATAGATGGTGAGCAAAGCCCGGGCTTGCACCTGCTCTAATCGCATGCACTCGGCGTTGAGATATCGCTGCTCTAGGTTCTCAATCATACGATGTGTGTGTGCGTACAGGTCGTCTTGGATGTGTTGGAACTGACTCGAAGTAGAAACTGCGAGGGTCCACATGGCATGCTGCAGACAGTAAAATGCCTCATCCTCTTGCTCATAATGCGATCTTCGGGCTCGCACAAAGTAGTGTCTCTTGTTGAGAATGGGGAAAAAACTGTGAACGCGGTCGAAATAGAGATGGCTTCTGCAATGTGGATTGTGATTAGCGAAAGCTGGGGTTTGGGATGGGGAAGCGATCGAAACGTACAGGTCTGAGCGCATGGGCTCGGAGATAAAGTCGACTGGGGACAGTCTTGTGATTGGAAGTGCCATGGCCGAGTTCAACTGGGAAAAGACGGAATCGACTTCAAAGTTGTGTGCCAAGTCACTGCTCGAGGCTTCTTTTTCGAACAAGTCGCGAGCATCTTGGGGGATAAGATCCGAAAATGCTTGTTGGTCTGGGGTAGCGAAAGTGTCCAGGTCATCGGGAAGGCGTGTGAAATCATCGTCGGTGGTATCCTCGGACGTTCTGTCGCTGCTTAAGCGACGTTCAAGGGCGACTATTGGAAGCATATATTAGCGTGATGACGTATGCGGACATGTGACCCAGAAATTACCTATTCGAGACTGGAGGGCGCGAAGATGTCCTCGTTTGGGACCACGAGGCTGGCGCGTTGTAGTAGTTACACAGGTTGTGGCAGAATCGCGACAAACGCCACATTGTGGCTGGACTCTATCGCATCGAAGCTTTCGTCTGCGGCACTCGTCGCAGGCCAGGCCAGGCAGTTGACGTGACCGTTGGGTGGTAGTAGGTGTTGAAGCCATGGTCGAGGGGAATCCTTTGGTGTTCCCTTGTTGCTTATCAAGATACAAATGCAGAGAGTATGTACCGCTTGGTTGCTTGAATCGCGTGGTGTGTGTTATATAAGTATATGGGGAGGGGGTGTATGTAAGTAGGCAACGCAGGTAGCTACTTGACTAGATGGGCAGAAGGGTCATGAAATACAAGCTCATGTTTAAGCTTTCATCGACTAGTGGGATGTGAATCCATGGGAGCATTCAACAATCCAATGTAGGTTGGACGTCAAGGAGGCCAAGATGGCTCCTATAGTGTGTCCAAGACGTTTAGCTAACAGCTAAGAAACCAGGGAGGGTGGCAGAATGGGACGGCAGTTAGGCACAGGCAATAAGATACGTGTGTTTGCGACGTTTGCGATGGGTCTCGGTCCTGTTCTTTGCTAATGTACAAGGTTATTATCCGGCCTCTTTGCTCCGCTAGTCGCCGTTTGTGTACACTTTTAGAAGAGATTGCGAGACGCGGCCAAAATAGAGCCGTAGAATAGAAGGGCCAACGCAAGTGGAGCACTAGCGATACTAAGTACAAAGGGCCCTTGGCGCAAATGGTAGCGAGTGGGCTTGGGCTTGGGGGGGGGCAGCTACTTGAAGGATCGCGTGCAGAGAGAGGTACATGTGCATATGGACATGGTGGCCATTGGAGGCAATGTGATGAAAATGCATAGCATGACTGGTTTCGGTGTTTCTGAAATAGCTTGAGAGAGTATAGTAGAGAGGGATATGCTACTGATGGCGGCTGTCGATTGGCCGTGGGCCACGGCTGGCTGTAGGATGGGCTGGGGTTCCCTGCAGTAGCAGCAGCTAGCTAATGTAGGGACATACTTATGTCCTGGCCCCTGTACCGCTGTACGTGTTTCATGAATCAAGACAGAATAGAGAGAGCGAGCGAGAAAGAAGGGCTAGCTATGCGATGGATGGGTCCGACGTCTGGAACACTCGGCAAAGAGGGCCAGGGAATGCGTAGGTAGTGTCGAGGGGTCTGATGCTAATGCGCCGCGCTGCCCCGTGATTGGAGGCGATGGGCATACGTACGTACGGGGCATGCAATGGGGAGACGGAAGGTGAGGCAAGGCGGCGTTGCACTATGTACAGTCAGCAGGTGATCAAGGGATGACATGGCAATCGCCGTTGGAGAGATGGAGAGGTACGTACTCCACGGTAGTAGTATGGATGTAACACCATTGTACATGGAACCAGCAGGACAGCAACAGGACAGGAGTCGGAGCTAGGTCTCCACCCTCCGGCCGGACTATCCCATCGGCCCGCGGCAGAACATGAAGCGGCTACCCACTGGTGCATTTTCTAATACAGGGCGATCGACGTTGTGCTAGGCCAGATGGAACCTCGACGTGGGCGCTGCCAGGCTCTTGGAGTCGCATTCCACACCCTTGGCATGGGGTGACCTACACAACCACGTGGATCAGCTAAAGACATTCACTGCTTGGCTGCCATGCACCCAGCTTCGGTCCCGGACCCGCCGAAAATCCCGTCCCCAGCCGAGCGACCTGTTCGCTTCCTATTCTTCTACTATCTCTCCAACGGCTAACGCCCTGCTCGCATCGATCCATTGCCCCAATTGTACCGACAGACCGCCCTCCAGGGCTGAGGTGCGTCATACCCGGCTCCTGCAGGGAAACCCTCCCACAACTGCTGATGTTTTTTTTGTGCCCACCCGACGAAACCTCAAAAGTCCGAGCGGTTGTCAGGCACTCCAGCTGAACCAGAACCACCGTCCTACTGAGTACTAGTTTCACATTGGTAGGGGTTTCCCCCACAGACCCGCATGGCACCTCGACCTGCTCATGATGCGACACGGTACATATCATTTCAGCTGCCTGCACAATCTGCCCACCACCAAGTCTCTCAATGATAAGGGTCCCAGCTATCGACCACCGGCACGCCAACGGCTGACCACGGCTTGGCCCGGGACCTGATAACATCGTCTATAATCATAACTATGTAGCTGCCATCTTGCCAAGTACATTGGCAGGTATACCGCACATACGGTCGTTCCACAAACTGTGCCATTATACAAACCGGACAATCGGTCCGGCCCACAATTCTATGCCTTGGATCGACTTATCCCAAATCAAGCGTCTATATCTGCACCGTTAAGCACGTCATCTTAGCCAATCACATTTCCCGTGTCCCCACCATACCTTCCGAAATGAAGGGTCCAAATCCGGTGCCCTCTACTTACACTACTTACTACATACCGGCCCGAGTACTCCAACCCTGTCATGCCATTTCTTGGTTCTTGGCGGACCCTCCTTTTGATCGTCCAAACTTTGTCTCGATAGGCACTACACGTCGCAATCTTATAGTAACTTATGCGCAGTCGATTAATTACTTGGTATTCGCGATCCCTACTCTAAACGGTTTTTTTTTCTTGATTATCAAACTACACCATTCCCTGCAATCACATGACCTCTCTTCTGATCATCACCTGTCTTATCTACCCAACAGTTAGTTAACATCGCACCCTTTTCTAGATAAAACTAGTTGTTCTTCGTATTTAGTAGTCCCTATCTTACGATTCTACTTCTCGATCGAGATTTGGGTGAAATCGCATCCGAAAATGTGCTTTGACTAAATGAAATAGTGGAACTCGCAGATCGTATTCGTTGGCCTTTACTACAAGTGGACTACTTAGCGCAAGTTACTGCTCTTTCCATGTGCATTTCTCAGTCTTTTGCTCGTGGCAGGTTGACCCTAAATGGAACATACCGTATTCAACCTTGAAATATTCATCCGTTAGATTGATTGTTTAATTTCGACAAGGTTCCATTCTGTAATGGGCTGCGCCCGTGAGAGTGAAAGCACGTGATGTAATCACGTGCCTATAATACACCGCCTAGTTAGA
>NW_006912397.1:0-19263 GCF_000523435.1 Bipolaris zeicola 26-R-13 | reverse complement strand
CGTCAATTGGAGCCATGGTTGTTGAGTTATTGCGCATCAAAATTGTGGTGTTGAGACGCGTCATGATGTTCGGCAGGGCATGATCCGAATCCGGGTACACTATAGACTATAGCAGCGCGTTGCACACTTAGTTTTTAGGGTTTGTTAATTACTTAGAGGGCTGGATTAGTCCTCTCTTCTTTTAGTAGCCATTCAGAGTTTGGTGGTTGAGACATTATAGTTTAAATGTTAAAGAGCATGATAGTTTGTTGGGGTGCGTCACTCGCTATGCACACACGTTAGGCTTGTGGTCTTTCAATGAAACACGGATGGTAGTATTTTTTATTCTGTAGTTACAAAAACACTGTAGATGCATCATTTGTACATAAGGCATATTCATGCTGCGAGGTTCCTCTTTGTAAATATACCCTGTAGAGAATGAACTAGTTCGATGACATCCTCCTGGGTTGCCGCTCTTTGATCCCACAAAACTGAGACATCTACGCTTATTGTGTCCGATCGTTTATCGTCGTCATCATCTACTAGAGCACACTCCATAGAAAGCCCACCAGAGGGTGGCGCAACGAGACGAAAGCCTTCGTTCTGGAGACCTAGGCCATGCTTGCCTAACAGGTCAAGGCCACCCTTCGGATGAATCACCAGGTCTAAAGGTAAGCGGCCCAGAACAGACCCTGCATGGAACTTCCCACTCGACGTTGTAGTGCCTTCTGCTTGGGGAATGAATTCTCGGATGGCAGATAGGCCGGAGTGTTCGTGAGGCATGACACGCATCAGCTCAGCAGTGATTTTCTTCGCAACGGAATCCAATTCTAGGGTAACCAAATCCTGGTCCATCAAGGGAATCCGCAAGGGCACCTTTGTAATGGTTGGCCCGGGACAGTTCTCTATCCCAGCGAGAGGAAGCGTCCTGCCAGTTAATAGGTGTGCGAGAATGACATCTCGAGTGTCACACACCCGAGCAACTAAGAGCGTAAGACCTGCAAGAAGAACCGTTGCGGCTGTAGCTTGCGATAGCACTCGCTTCGGAATGTTTATTCTCGCCTCGTAAAGTCTATCCTGTCGGGGATTAGATACAAGGTTGTAATTGAACATCAGCCTTGCTGGTTTGACATCAGAAAGATAAGACGACCAGAATGATCGGGATGCTTCCTTCGTGTTCTCGGTATGCAAGACAAATGCAGTCCATCCGAGAGAATAGGATGGCTCGTAGTCAGGGTTTGCATATGCTTCCGTTATGTGTTCTAGCATCATCCTGAGGCTCCATGCATCATATGCAGCGTGATTGAGGGTCCATACAAGCATGCTTTCCGTGGGGTCGCGGTGTCTCATGATCGTCACCCTATGCAGGGGGCCATCTAAACCAGGCGGAAACTTCTTGTCATGAGAAAGCACAGTGTTAAGATCATCACTGTAATGACAGCTCCACGGAACCTTCACACCTATAGGTGAGATATCATGCAATAACCTCCCAGTATCAGCATCTTTGTGGATTTGTGTTCTAAGGTTTGGATACCAATCGGCGCAGTGATCAAAGGCGGCTTGAAGTCGGTCCAGGTCAATCTTTTCGGGCAAGCGGAAAATAAATTGTGCTGAGTGTGCCCCAGTAAAAGCCTCAGTGCCAGCAAGGAACATCTGCTGATATTCAGTGCATGGAAGAGTGGAGTTGTCACATTCTCGAGACTTTTCCACGGCCATGGAATGCCGACCGGCGATGAGATTTGTTGTCTGCCTCATTACGCCACTCGTATTGCGCGTAACATCGCTTAGTATGCCCGCATGAGAAACAACAAAATTATGCTCATCTATCAAGGAAGACATTGCTTCTAAGGTAGGGCGAGTGAATATTTCCGCTACAGCCAACGAAATCCCATGTTGTCTGAGAAGTGCAACTAATTTTATAGCTGCGATAGAATCACCTCCGATTCCTAGGAAATTGTCTTGTTTGTTGACAGCTGATTCATCTAGCTGGGGGAGAATCTTACACCACAGTTGCCTCAGTAGTTTTTGTGTATGCGTTAGCGTTGGCTGGTTAGGATGCCTTGCAGACGCTTGCGGCAAGGAAAACGCAAGCGGACCTGCGACCCTACGCACTGTCTTACGGTCCAGCTTTCCCGAGCCTAGGGTTGGTAGTTGAACAAAAGGCACATACGCTTCTGGAATCATATGATGCGGTAAAGATGCTTCAAGGGCAGGTATGATATGGCTTTTCAAGTCATCCATGTAACCGATCACCTCGAGATCCTCTGGTCCGCCAAGGGCTCTGTCTCCAATGCCGAGCACTGCACCTAGAATGATTCTTGTGTTTTGATCGTCTGAGGATAAAAGGTCTACGCATACGGTAACATCAGGAGGGATATGCTGACGGATCACCTCCTCTATCTCGGCTAGCTCAACTCGTTGTCCACGGATCTTGACCTGAGAAGAGTCCTTGCGTCTGACATAGTAAAGATTGCTTTGGGGGCCCCAGAACACAAGATCACCCGTCTTGTAAGCCCGACGTGACCATTGGTTTTCGTTTGTCTTGTATCCCGTCAGCCATTGCGGGTCGACGATGAATGCTTTACTAGTCAACACGTCATCGTGAAGATAACCCCGCGCTACAGTGGGACCTTGGATGTAAAGCTCGCCGGTCGCACCATAGGGTGCCAGTTCTGTCTCTTTCAATGGGTTGATTACCCATGCCTGGCAAGAGACTGGTTTTCCAATGAGATTTGCTGGGGAAGAAGGTGTTAGTTCCCCGGAGACCGACATTATACATGTTTCAGTAGGTCCGTATCCTGCAATCAGGTGTAGTTTGGGTGCCCATCGATCCACGTCACTCTGCAACACGGCTTCTCCAGTGAGACATAGCGTTTCCAAAGATGGTGTGTCAGCCGGCTGCATAAGCCTAGATACAGAAGTTGACAGCAACATAGTGTTGACCTTAAACTTCTGTACCCAACCAGACAAATTGCTCATTCTTTGCTCTTCTTTGGGGATACAGAGACAACCTCCATATACAAGCGTACCGAAAATATCAAGGAGCATGACATCGAACCAGTACGAGTTGAACTGCAACACTCGAGATTGTGGACCAAGGCCCATACGTTTGCCAAGTGCGATGAGGGCCGAGCAGACTGAGTGATGCTCCATCACAACTCCCTTCGGCTTGCCGGTACTACCAGAAGTAAATAAAATGTATGCCGCCTGGTTAGGTCGGACGGAGAAGGAAGGAGGAGAATCAGCTGTTGATGGGAGGGGTTTCTTTGTAGAAGAGAACACAGATCCATCACAGACGATGCCACGCACCGACAACGACAAGCAGAGTTTCGAATAAGCAGCAGAAGTAACAATGACCGATGACCCTGTCTCACTAATGATGTGTTCAAGTCTTTCATGGGGATAAGACGGGTCGAGTGGGACGAAGCAGCCTCCAGCCTTGATAATGCCTATCATGGCTACGACTGCCCATTTCGATTTCTCAAATAGTAAGCAGACAGGGGCTTCGGGTCTAACGCCAAGCTGAGAAAGGTGTTCGGCAAGTATGGATGATAGCCCATCTAACTCGTGGTAAGAGATTGAGCCATCCCATGAATCTATGGCTTGACTGTTAGGAGACTGTTGGGCCCTCCGGCAAACGAGATCCTGGAGGCACTGATGAGACTCAGTCCTTATTTTTTCATCTTTTGCCTTCCCAAGAATCCATTCAGGGCAGGTCACATCTAGTTCAGCTAGGTGAGCCTCGGAAAGAGCTGGGATAGATTCTACTTTAGCTTTTGGATTGGCCGCGGAAAGGTTGCTCATAGTAGTCGTGAACGTGTCTGATATGAAGTGAGCCAGCTTCTCAGGAACTAGTACAGGATCGTAAGCCATTCTGATGAGTACATCTGTACTTTCCGATTGCTCCACTTCAACAACAAGAGGTGCTGGAAAATGGCCTATGGACTCGAGAGACATCTGGAACGGATTTGCAGCTCTACCATCGTGGTTTTCACCCTCATCTGGTACCTGAACCACAATGATGCTTTTGAATCCACACGCATCTCTGCAGTCATTATCGATATGGGCAATTGAGTTAAGCCCCATCATCTGACCGAAGTAAGCGGCACGTACTATGTCTTTTTGAAGGGTACTCAAGAAATCGGACACCACTGTTTGGAAGTCGATAATGATGCGTAAAGGTACGGTGATGATTGTTGGCCCGGCAATAGACTCGGGATGGCTTATGCTACCCGCCATGGTCTCACGACCTGATAACGTCGCTCCAAAGACTACATCAGGATCCGCGGTATAGTGAGCGATAGTGAGAGCCCATGCCGCGTACGCTACTGTAGCCACCGTAGCTCCTAGTTTCTTCCGGCTACTAGTGGGAAGAGACACTTTGGTTATGAGCGTTTGGGTGGCTGAGGGCTGATGTTCTAGCACACGGGGCCAGGAGGCGGGCGGAAATTGGGATGAAGACACCCCGCGCAGTTTTTCTTTCCAGAAAAGAAGCGATTCATCGTTATCCTTTCCTCGAAGCAACTTCTCAACGTATGACTTGAAGGGAACAACTCCCTCAGAACGGCTTGTTTCAGCCTCGAGTATGCCATCTGCCTGGCTCCCTATGAATTCTCGGTAGAGCCTACGCCATATCATAGACAAGACGTGGGCATCATAGATGCTGTGGTGTGCACCTACGACAACCATCACTGTATCTTGGCTGTTTTTAGTTCTAGCTTCTCTTGTACCGTGGGAGATGGGTTGCTTTGTGTCCAGCGCTTGCGTAATTACAGCTAATCGAGCTAGTGGCTTACCGTAGCCAAGAGAGCGGTAAAAGTGATCCTTGAATGATTGGATACTAGGAAAACTTTCCCAAGATAGTTCCTCATGCTTAACAACAACTTGGAGGGCCTGTTGGCTCGGGCCCAAAGCGATCCTTGTTCTGAGTACCTCGAAGTCCCGAAAAACGACATCCATAGCTTTTTTGAGCTGGGCTAGTTGCGACGCAAGGACCGTGATCGATTGTATCATCGTATAAGCCTCGCCATGTCGTGCTGTAGCAGCCATTAAAGATTCTTGAAGCGGAGTGCAGGGATACACGTCTTCGATAAGTTCTTTGTTCATGTCAAGTTGTGGAAGGATGTGGTCAATGACTTCATCAACTTCGCAGTCGTCCAAAAGATCAAACTTGATGGTGGGGCTAGTCGTCGGGCTAACACTGGCCTCCTGAACAAAGGAAATTTGGCCTGCCATATCTGCAAGCCTGGGACACATGAAAATATCTTCATGCTGCAGCTTGTGCCCTGACGAGCGAGCAAGCCCGACGAGTCTCATAGCAGAGATTGAACTACCTCCCAGAGAAAAGAAGTCGTCACCCCGTTGAATGGAATGTGGATCCATAGCCAGAACTGTGCCCCACCATTGACGAAGCACGGACTCATTGGTCGTTAAGACTTGTTCAACTTTTGGAAAATTGCCGTCTAAAGGAGCAGTGAGCTCACGAAGGCATGCTCGAACAAACGCGTGGTCTAATTTCCCCGAGGAACCAGTAGGGAGCCTACTGACCGCAACAAAATGCAAGGGGACCATGTAGTGCGGAAGCACACCACGGAGGCTTTTCTTCAATTCGGTCACCAGAGTCTGTAGATTCTCGCTAGTATTCGCCGATGTTAAGGACGTGCATGGAATCCCCATGACCTCATCAGTGAAAACCAAGTCCAATACAAGAAGGCCGGCGAGATAAGGTTCGCGCATTTGGACATCAACGGTTGCATCGCGGTCGGGATCTGTTGCAGGGTTGTAGAGCTGAACAGAGGCTTCATGGAATCGAGGATCGTCTGACATAAGTCGCCGAATATGGTGCTCAATCTCTCCCAGCTCTATACGCTGACCCCTTAGTTTGATCTGACCATCTTTCCGTCCCAAGAAATCCAGCGTGCCATCAGACGCATAGCGAACCAGGTCTCCTGTTCGATACACGCGGGTCCCTTTCTTCGTTTGCCAGTTATCCAGTACGGTACTGGGAAAGGAGTATTCTGTCCGCTCTGGATTGGCTAAATAACACCGAGCCAGTGATGGAGCCTCAATGCAAAGCTCACCAACTGCGCCTATCGGAACCAACGCTGTCCGCTGTGGCTCTACAACCCATATATTCGCACCCAGGGCATGGCCGATGTTCGAGCTAGGCTTATCATGTGGTGCGGTTGGTGAAATTTCCCGGGCTGTAACCAGCACACACGCTTCTGTCGGCCCGTAACTGTTCACCAGACGCCGGCCCGGCAGCGTCCAGGCATCGATAAGAGATCGGGTCATGGGTTCTCCAATGAAGCCTGCAAACGAGATATTGGGGAGGTCCTTTGGATTGAGTAATTTGCCTATACTTGGCGTCAAGAAGACCGTGTTGATATCATTTATCCTTGTGAAGTCTTGGAGATTGTTGACCCTTTCTTTATCCGAAGGAATAAACAAGCAGCCTCCCGCATAGAGTACTGCCCATATTTCAAGGATGCTGAGATCAAACATTAGGCTGCTGAATTGTAGAATACGGGTACATGAATTAAATCCCATGTATTCGGCATGGCAGGTCAAACCTAGCGACCAAGCTCTATGCTCCATGACAACACCTTTAGGCTTGCCTGACGTGCCCGAGGTGTACAACAGGTAAGCTGGGCTGGACGGATCAGTGTCTCCGCTCTTGCAGTACTCATCCTTTTTCGTCGTGTTGTCGGTTATCTGCTGGACTAATTCCGAGAGCGAGACCGGGATAACCTTTGTCAATCCGCTCAAAGTCGCCAGGGCATTGGCACTCTCAGGTAAAGTGAGAACTAGTTTGGCACCCGACTCCTCAATGAGGTTTTGTAATCGGGATCTAGGCTGCGAAATGTCGACAGGCATAAAGGCACCGCCAGCTTTCAGAACTGCGAGCATAGATACAACTGCAGTTGCTGATCTGAGAAGGTGAATGCAAACAAAGGGGCTCTGAGCTGATATCATATTAGTCTTTCTGATCTGACGGGCCAGTACATCCGCGCAACGATCCATTTGCATATAAGACAACTGCCCATCATGGGCAACTATTGCTGACTCGGCTGGTTGACTTTGTGCCGTCTCTTCCAATAGTTTGTGCACTGCAATGGCCGCAACATCGGGTGAATCCTTGACTCGGCTATTCCAGCTGAAGAGGGTACGGAGATGGGTAGTGGCTGTGTCGTCCATCAGCTCAGCTATTCTCTTGCCCGGATCAAAAGAGGCTGCTCGACACAGGGTTTGCAAATTGTGGCCAAATTGTTCCATCAATCTTTCCAGGAGCTGAACTTCAATACAATCGGGATCCGAATGTACCCTGATATCAAGAGTATCACTGCTAGCGTTTTCCACTTCTACGACCATAGGGTACGCGTAGAGATCCGATGAGCGTAGTGGTACCGGAACAATATCTGCAGCCTCCAGCTCTGACCAAGAGATGGAGGAGCCATGGTTTACAACAAGTAGTGTAGAAAAGTCACAGGCCTGCCTAGCTATAGGTCCAAGAGCCTGGATTCGGTGGAGTCCTAAATGCTGATGTGGCAATACCACGGCCAGAGATTTCTGCAGATCCTGGAGGAACTCCGCAACGCTGGATTCAGGGATAACGTTAACCTGGCGCGGTACGGTGACAATAGTCGGGCCTGTCATATGCTCGATGTCTATCATGGGGAAGTCCCTTCCCCAAAGGGTAACACCAAAATTTACTGTCTTATTGGAAGAGTATTGGGCCAAAGTAATTGCCCATGCAGCATTTATACAGGTATTAGCAGTGGTGCCAATCTTAGACTGCATACTAAAAGGAAAATGGAAATTCGTAGTACACCTGGTTGCTGGTTTGTGGCCCACAGGCACGTCTGGAAACCTGAAGCTTTCCTGGTCAGGCTTCACAAGCAGCTTGCGCCAGAAATCCTCCGAGTCCAACTTTGACTGAACCAGGTTGAGATTTCTCGCGAAATGTTTGAAAGAGGGGCCTGGAGGAGGCAGTTCACCATTGGTGTATAATGCAAGAACCTGGCTCCAGATCAGGTTCAACGACCATCCGTCGTAAATGGCATGATGAGCACTGATGACGAAATAGTCGCAATCATCCGCCTTGCTATACACAAAGGCAAGACGAAAAAGTGGGGCACCGGGCGCAAAACCCACCTGAAGCTGCTGCTCGAGGAACGTGTCCAGCCCGGAAACGTCCAATTGAGGAATACTATCCGTAGCGCTTGTTACAACCACCGAGCTACCATTAGAACCTGATATGATTCTGCTGCGAAGTATTGGTTGTGCCTTTACTGTAGATTCCCAAGCGGATCGGAAGCGATTCCTGTCGAGGCCAGGGCGTAGTTCGAATGCAGCATGGAGTGCATACGACGCTTGGGCCCCAGGGATTAACGATAGCGCCACTAACGCTTCCTGCATGGGTGTGCAGGGGAACACATCTTCAATGCTCCTGGAAGAGATACCGCATATACGAGAGGCCTCCTTCAGTTGAGTATCGCTAGGCCCTTCTTCGTACTCAAAGGCTACGGGGCAATCAATAATGTTCTCCTTCTGGCATCTGCGAACTGGTGAACCGTTGGACACTGGCGCTGCTGTTTGCAAACCACTTGACCTTTTTTGAAGACTAGATATGGGAACTTTTGTCCTCAATGTAGACGAAGAGGGTGAGACTGATTGACCATGGGAGAAGAGTTTCGCCATATCAGCGAGGCGCGGATTCGTGAATATATCGGCGACAAACAGAGTAAACCCCGATCTTTGAGCTTCAGCCCTCAGGGCAATAGCAGCCATAGAGTTTCCACCGGAACTGAAGAAGTCACTCTCTCTCCCCACCCCCTTCACTCCAAGCACCTTTTCCCATATTCTGGCAAGACGGTCCTCAACAGTATCTGTTGTTTCTGCATCTTTCACAGAAGTGCTCAAGGCCTTTGATGTGAAGCTGATAAGATCATTTCGATTGAACGGCTCACAAAGCTTACGGAGCATGCGGCGATCTATCTTCCCAGCCGCCGTCAAAGGAATGCCTCCTTCAATTGGGATATATGCCTGTGGGACCATAAAGAGAGGTAATACCTCCATTGCGCGCTGGGCGTCTTGTAGCTTTTTTATCACAGTTGAGAACTCAGATAATGAAGAAGTGCTCGTTGCAATGAAAATTTCATCGCTATTGCCGGTTCCAGTGTTGGCGCGTCCAACGAACAAGAATGCGATGAGCAGATCGGGCTCTCCTGACTGAGTTCTCTTGAGAAGATCCACAATTATGGGGCCATCGGATGGATCCAGCTGCAGCTGAAGTGCGTGCTCTACCTCCCCAAGTTCGAAACGTTGCCCATTCATCTTGACCTGAGTATCCTTGCGGCCTATAAAAATTATCTTCCCGTCAGCGCTGTACCGGACCAAATCTCCCGTCTTGTAAAGTGTGCTGTTTGGTCGCAAATCATGGAGCCATGACGGGCTCCGAATGAACACTTCAGCGGTTCTTTCAGGATCGTTGAGATAGCCACGACAAAGAATGCTCCCCTCAATGATCAGCTCACCAACAGCACCGATTGGTACTAAGGAATTATGGTTGTCAGGTTGAACAACCCACGTTGTAGCTCTATATCCTCGTCCAATATCACTAACTGTGGTAGTGGTACACGTTACCTGGTTGGCTATGCAAGCCACTGTGGCTTCGGTCGGTCCATACATGTTGATGAGGTTAAGGCGCTTACTCCAAACTGTGACAACAGACATGGAAAGTGGCTCTCCAGCCACGCAAAGAGCCTTCAATGTCGGAACCGCATCAGGGTCGAGGTGCAATGCGAGTGAAGGGGTTATGCCGGCCCAGGTTACACCATAGCGATTTATGAATGTAGTAATGCCAGCTGGGTTTCTGTCTTCCTCCCGAGGTATACAAAGGCAACCACCTACAGCAAGTGTTGTGAAAATATCTCCGATGGAAGCATCGAAGCTGTAAGATGCAAACTGAAGCGACCGGGGTGGGGCGCCTAATGAAGTCATACCACATGCCACTGCATGCTCATAAATACCAGTAGCATATGCTTGATGGGTTGCAACCGCCCCTTTTGGAACTCCAGTCGACCCAGAGGTGAAAACGACATATAGATCGTCATTGAGGCCCACCATAGGTTGGTGGTTCGGCTTAGGTGGAAGTGGAAGGCTTCGGATGAATTCCGGCTCAAGTTCAACAATCTTGAACTCCGTCCCCATCTGGGTAGATATATTCTGCAAGGCCCCCATGCGGCTGGTAGCGGGTGAACACAGCAATAGCTCTGCCTGTACCTGTTTAATGATTCCCGAGAGTCGAGATTCTGGGTGGCCGGGCTCCAACAGAACAAAGACACCTCCAGCTTGAACAACAGCTAGAATAGTAACAATTGTCCACATGGACTTCTCGAAGCAAATAGGTATTTTGGTGCCAACCTTAATTCCGAGAGAAACCAGATGGATAGACAAGCGTTGTGACAAGTCAGATAATTCTGCATACGTCAAGGATCCATCCCAACTGCAAATAGCCTCTCGTTGAGGATGTTCCACAACTTTCCTGGAAAAGGTTTCATGAATACATTCCGTAGCCGGTGGGAAGAGGTGATCGTTCCAACTCCGAATAATCGCAGTGTCATGCTCACTAACGATCGGAAGTGTGTTTAAGGCTCTGTATGGATCGTGTACTAGCTCTGACAATATATGCGCAACTGTTGAAGCAATACTGGTCGCATAGGCCTGACTAATATAAGAGAGTTTGAAGTCCAAGTGTGCAGATACTTCGTTACTCTCTTGTGTGGGCTCAACGAACAATGTCAAATCAAACTCGGTAGGATCGCTCATCGAAAGTTCTTCAAAACAAAGATGATGTTCTGGTTCTCCAGCCTTGACATTGGTAGGGCGTTTTGGCAGATAAGTAAAGGCTGTGTTGAATAGAGGCGTAGCAGTTGACAGGCCCAAAGCATCCTGGATCTCGGCGAGTGAACAGGCTTGATGACTAATCGAATTGGCCGAAGCATTATGAATCTTACGGGCCATATCCGCAACGGTATGAACTCCATCGTCGTCAAAGTCAAAGAAGCATACCAGCATAGCGATGAAATTGCCCACGGCGCTGTCAATGCCATCCACAGGAGCATCCCGACCCGAGGTGAGGTATCCAAAGACGCTTTGTCCATTCTGACTGTAAATACGTAATACAATGGCCCATACTGTCTGAAACATGGTTGACATGGTGATACCAAGATTTGCAAGCGTTTTTGAGAGCTCCTTCGAATCCACACAAAGCGGGATGGGGACTGAAGCCCAAGACTGACGTGGCATAGCTTTCTCCGATGTGATTTGGTCAAAAAGAGGGGGGAAACTGCAAGTTGTCGCACCTCTCAAAGCGTTTTTCCAATAGTTAATGCTGTCTTGTTTTCGTTGTGGATCTCGAATATACCGGATAAATTCGGCAAGAGGCGGCTTTGTTGGACGGTTTCCGTACGTGCCATCATGAAGTTTCGATTCACTATGGTCTGGCAGCTTGTTTGAATGTCTGCACGTATATGCCTTCGATAGATCCTGGATAATCTTGTCCGTTGACATGCCGTCAAAAACAAGATGGTTGACCTGAAACTTGATAAGAACGCTCCCTTCAATTGTGGTGCAGATCAATAGCCTATGTGGGGGTCTCTTGATCAAGGCTATGCCCTCTTCTGTCGGTGGCGGGTAGCTATCAAGTATTGTGATAGCGGCGGTGACGTCCCTCACATCCAAGATGACTATATCTGGGTCATGGGACCTCAGGACAACTTGGTGGAGGATTCCAGTAGCAGGCAAGCTGGACTCGAGAATCACGGTTCGCAGAGCCGCGTGGAGTGCAACAGTGTCCTTCCATGCTTCGACAAGGCAGCCGATGTCAACTGCTGGTTGGGAGTTCTGGAGAGAAGTAGCTACTCGCCATGTGAAATCCACCTCATATGCACCATCCTGAGACTTGGACTGGCTCAGAAAAAGGGCATCCTGCATGGGAGACCCTGGATAAACTCCTTCTAGGTCGTCAAGAGTCTGTACCGCAGGGATAGACAGTATGGATTTCTTCAAGATATCAAGAGAAGAATAGTCGTAGAGTCGTAGCAACTCTACATCAGAAAGCGTCAATTGCGGACTCGCAAGCGCAAGGCTGGACACAATCTCCCCAATGGCTGCAGGAAGTAAGGTGTCTAACCATAGACGGATTCGACCTTGATGACGCATATTTTTGTTCCAGGAGCATGTGAGGTGCAACTGACCATCTGGAAGGACTGCTGTGGAGATTTCAAACAAACAAAACCTCCTTAGGCCTGGGTCTTGGTCTTTGGATGCCTCTCCAGCATGCCAAGACTCCGGCTTTAGGACTGTTTGCTCACTTTCCATTGCCTGATATCTGCCCTCATAATTGAAAAGAATTTCAGCTGGCAGATGATCCTCGAAAAGCTTAATACCACTTTGAGTGAGATACTTGGTTGAGAAATAGTCAAACCCGTTGTTTGGAGTTGCCCAGCGGTAGTCCTTAACCCGCCTTACCACGTCAAGTATGTCTCCTGGACTCACTTCAGGGACGTAAACAGGCGATATCGTTGTGAACCAGCCAACGGTGCGAGAGAGATCGACGGCGTCTTCGCCCCCCGGCTCTCTTCCATGACCCTCATTAAAGACTGCAGGAACTGGTCTATCTAGAAAGGATCTCCTGAAAGATACTAGAACAGCAGCGAGTAATACGTCAATTGTTTTAGTGTGAAGTGAGTCATGGCACTTGTAGAGCAAGTCCTCCGTAATTGAATGGCCAAGTGGGATTTTTCGCTCCACGGTATTACCATATACGTTCTCATCATGCTTCAACCCCCAATACCCAAAGTCAGCCGTGGGTATTTTGGGTATTAGCGGAACCGTTCGATCGACCGGGATATCTTTCACCGCCTCTGCTTGGACCTGGCACCATGCCAAAAAGGGAACTGACTCCTGGTATGCCTCACCCCTGTCTGGTGTTGAATCTGTGGCAAGATGTGCCTCCAGTTCCTCCATGATGATTCGCCAGGACACAAGATCGACTACTGCGTGATGAATGACAACAAAGAACAATCTGCTCGCCTCATCGACATTGTTATTGAAGAGCTGACAACGTATTAGCGGTCCTTCTGTCAAATCGATAGACTGCCTAGCTCGAAGCATGGCAGCCTCTCGATCATCGGTACTCAGTGATCCGATCACCTCTACAGATGCCCTTCTCTCTACATCTATTGGGATATACTGATACCAATCTCCTTCCTCTGTCCTCTCAAATCGTGCCTGAAGCATTGGATGTCGTTGCATGACAAGGCTTATCGCATCTTCGATAGTTTGTGGCTTAATTGGCTGATCGATACGGAACAGAAAACTCTGGTGATAATGATTCCAGGATTTGGATGCCTCTGCTGTTTGAAAGAACAACTTTTGAATTGGTGATACAGGGATTCTTTGGCCCGGCCGAACGGCTACGAAGTTTCGAGATCCGTCTTGCGCACTCTTGATGCAAGATGCCGCAGTGCTGATAGAAGGAGACACGAGCAAGTCTTTTACACCAATCCTCTTTCCAGTAAACCTCTTCATCCAAGAAGAAACTTGCATAGCAGTGATAGAGTCGCCGCCGGCATGAATGAAAGACTGGGAGTATGATATTTTACCTGCAGGTAAGTTCAACACACGACTGCATGCGGTTAACAACAAGCTATCGTCGTTCATATCGCGCAAATCGCTATCACTGGCGACGGACGAAGCGGCACCGCCTGGATCGACCTCCAAGCCCGTAGTGCCAAGGATCTCAGCATAGTCAGAAGGAGACAGAGATTCCAGCTGGNCTTGAAGAACCGCCCTGTCGAGTTTTCCTGACACTGACATGGGAAGAAAATCGATACCCAGCCACACTGAAGGTACCATGTATGACGGTAGCCTTTGTTGAAGGCTCGATGTTGCATACTTTACTAGATCGGGTGGGCATTGCGCAAAAGCTGGTTTCGGTAGACTCTGTTGATTGTGAGGCGTCCCGTCTTTGTTTCCCGTCACCAACAATGCTATAAGTCGGGCCTCGAGCGGTCCTGACCTGGGGAAAACCACAGCAGCCTGGGATGTGGTCGGGTCGCTTTGGAGGTGAGCCTCCACATCACCGAGCTCAACACGTTGTCCAGCCAATTTAATTTGCGTATCGGAGCGTCCAACACAGATAAGAGAACCGTCGTCGCAATAGCGCACAAGGTCTCCAGTACGATAGAACCTCCTACCTCTGCGTACAGAATCTCCCTCATAGTTGGGTATCCAGGGCAGGTCCGACAAAAATGCGGCTTCGGTTCTATCAGGCCTGTTTAGATATTTGTCTGCTAAATGGCCAGACTCGATCAAAAGTTCGCCTATGCTTCCGACAGGAACGAGACATGCACCAGAAACATCAGTCACCCAAGTACGAGTGTTGACCCCGTAACCAATATTGGAAGACTTCCCTTTGCGAATTCTGGTAGCCGTAGTAATCAGAGTATTCTCAGCAGGCCCATAAACGTTGTATAGGTTCACACCAGCCTCTATCCAAGGTACAGTGTCGGCTTCCCTACTAGCCTCGCCCGTGAAAATCAGTGTCGAGATAAAGTCTTTCACCACCCCTGGATCTAGAAATCGGGAGACAGTGGGCGTCAAGACGGCCCAGTTGGGACGAACTGACACCATGTAATCCTGTAGGTTACTCATACGATCCTCCTCCGATGGAATGCATAAAGTACCGCCATAGAACAAAGCCGTAAAGGTATCCGCAATTGAAATATCGAAGGTGTAAGACGAGAATTGAAGGACTCGAGTTTCAGAAGTAACCCCAAACCGATCTTTGTATGCCTGTACCGCCGTACAAATTTGGGAGTGTGTGACGACGATACACTTAGGGACGCCAGTACTGCCCGAGGTAAAGAGACCAAATGCAGGATCGTCGATTTTTGTGTTCGATTGTACGACCGTATCCGACAATCCATGTGGGATATCTTTAGTTATGTCGATCGTTTGGACAGCGGTATCGGCGCTCTTGAAAAGAGCAGCAGTCTTTCCCGCTCCTACAAGAGCAATCGTCGCATTTGTAGTCCTAATTATGTCACGGATCCGCTCTACGGGGTACCTTGGGTCTATAGGGACACACACGCCGCCCGCTTTCAAGATTGCGATCATAGAAACAACTGCCAGGCGAGACTTCTCAAAACAGAAAAGGACCCAGGAGCCTTGGGAGATTCCTTGCTTTTGTAGTTGTCGTGCCCAGGTACTGGAGACCCTTTCCAACTCTGTGTAGGACATCCGACCGTCCCATGCATCGATCGCCATGTTGGCATCTTGCTCGTGGGCTCTTGCAGAGAATAAATCATAGACAAGATTCGTGCGTTCTGATTTCAACTTTCTATCATTCCAGCGCATGATCTGGGCAAGATCCCTTGGACTAATGCTTAAATTCCGGATGGCGGTTTTGTCTGGATCGCTGGACATTATGTAGGTGAGGGTGGAGGATACGTTCTTGACTTCCATTGCTGACATGAAACTCTGCATGTACACAAGAACGCATCCTGAAGGTGTTTGAAAAAGTACAATCTCTTTTCCCGGCTGCAACAAGGCGGCGATTTTGTCTTGCAGCATTTCATCTGTCCATGAGTCGATGCTAACAGTCGTGCGCACCACAGCTGTGTTAAGGTCGCGGAGGCCGGCCTTTTCTTCTGCAGTGCTACTCACACACGCACCTCTAAGTACGATGGTTTGCAAGGTATCGCTATCGCGAGCTTCATAGGTGACCAAATTCGCTTCCTGGTCGGAAGTTGCAGATTCGAAGCAAGTCTTGACATGGCCAGTATACAATCGAAGTAAAACAGCCCAGGCGGCTGCGAGAAGAGCATGGTCTGGAGGGGGTAATTGGAAATTGACTTTTTCGCGCCGAATATTGGTAAAGACGGGGTTTCCTCCAGGGAAAGGGGGAAATCGGCAGAGAGGGCTGTCCTTGGCAGGACCTGACGAATGGTGTGGCATTGTCATGTTTCCTTTTTCACAGCTTCTTTCTGTGACCGCACAGATTTGCTTTTATCGCGAAGCCTGTACTGTTTTTCTTGGCGTGGTGTTGCGGGAAATAAGTCGAAAGAGATCCTCAGACGATAAAACAGTAAACGCAAAAAACAGAAATTTCAGTTATCTTGCAGCGACGGAGAGCAATCACAGTTAACTGCTAGTGAGGAAACAACCTGGACTACTGATCTTGTGGATATTCTAAATTACGATTGGATCATCTCACGCAACTGTGCCGTTCTCTTACGAATACAATACTTGTGCCTCTAAGCTTTCGAATTACTAAGGAAGAGAAGTGGGGCAAGCGCGATTGTCATAGTCTCAATTTGGAAACATATCCGCTACTTGAACACAATCTCACGTAAGTCTGCAGGATGCAAGATAACGCTAGTCTTATGACAAAGCTGTCATACAAACTGATCATGCGATTCTTGACGCTATCGGGTATTCCTGGTAGCAAAAATATCTCTTCAATGATAAATCGGCGATTATTAGAAAGGAGCGGTTTACAGAACATCCCCACACGTCGGCTAGAATCTTTAGTAATTTAACTTCTCTATCCTCTCGAAATCCGACTTCATAAGAACTTGGCCTAACCACGAACGTATTGTTCGTTTCTGCTAAGGCACAGCAATAGCATCGACCGAAATTAGCTGCGGCTCGAACGATATGGATGAGCAGATTGTTTCAGCCAGTAGCAATGTGAAAGACGGTGTTGAGAAACAGCCTGTGAAAGATCGCGAAGACGTCGATGCCAACGTTGTACCGCCACATTCAACGCCTTCGCTTCCGAAAATATCTCTCATCAGCCTCTTTTCCATTGTTATGTCCTTAGGTGCCGCCGCCTTTTTGGGTGCACTCGATGCGACCGTTGTTGCAGTGCTCACCCCAACCCTCGCTCAGGAATTCCATTCAGTAGACGCCGTGGCATGGTATGGCGCAATATAGTAAGTTCTTGATTTAGCTACCTGATTTCATTGTGTTTTTCAAATACTAATTGCGTCCTAGTTTGCTCATGAGCGGAACCACGCAGCCCCTTTTTGGAAAGCTTTACAATGAGTTTTCGCCCAAATGGCTCTTTATTACCTGCCTTATCGTCCTCCAGCTTGGATCGCTAGTCTGTGCTTTGGCACGGAATTCTCCTACCTTTATTGTGGGTAGAGCGGTTGCTGGAATAGGAGCTGGAGGGATTTTATCTGGCGCATTGAAGTAAGTGTGCAAAAGTCTCTCGAGACTGCACCACCCTCTAGGATAGACGATTCTAACTGGAAGCTATGACGTAGTATCGTTGCTCTCATTGTTCCATTACATCACCGAGCTGCTTTTACTGGCATGATTGGAGCCCTAGAATGCGTTGCGCTCATTATTGGCCCAATCATCGGGGGCGCCATAGCGGATAACATTGGCTGGCGCTGGTGCTTTTGGATCAACCTACCTATTGGCGCAGCTGTCTGTGCTATACTTTTATTCTTTTTTCATCCGCCGAGGTCCACATACTCAGCTTCTGGAGTTCCAAGATCGTACTCTGAAATCCTCGGTAATCTTGATTATATAGGAGCTGGAATGATCATCAGCAGCCTTGTTTGCCTCTCGCTGGCGTTGCAATGGGGTGGTACAAAGTACAAATGGGGTGATGGTCGTGTAGTCGCTCTACTTGTCGTATTCGGGGTTCTATTTCTCTCTGCCAGTGGACATCAGTACTGGAAAGGAGAAAAGGCGCTTTTCCCTACACGACTTTTAAGACAAAGGGGCTTTTTGTTATCACTGTTTAATGGTCTGTGTTTCGGGGGCGTTCAGTATGCAGCTTTGTATTATGTTAGTGCGTATTCTTTATACCCCATTCATTCACTCCACTTGGCACAATCATTTCGAACCCTACTGATTGCGTTTCTATAGTTGCCTACGTGGTTCCAAGCTATAAAGGGTGAGACTCGGGTCGGCGCCGGTATTCAGATGCTCCCGATAGTTGGAGCTATCATAGGTGTAAACATTGTCGCCGGGATTACCATCTCATTTACTGGACGGTTGGCACCTTTTATCGTAATAGCTACAGTCTTAGCCTCCGTTGGATCAGGCCTACTATACACCTTCACACCCACCAAATCACAGGCGCGTATCATCGGATATCAGCTGATATACGGTGCTGGCTCTGGCGCCGGCGTACAACAGGCATTCATTGGTGCACAGGCTGCACTAGATCCTGCCGATGTAACCTACGCATCTGCGAGTGTATTACTAATGAACTCAATGAGTGGGGTTATAACGCTCTGCGTATGTCAAAACCTCTTCACTAATCGCATTAATGCTCTTACTGAAGTTCTACCCGGAGTGACTAAGGAAACTCTACAGAGTGGGTTTGCGTTCTTGCGGAGTACTCTAACTCCAGCGGAATTTGGAGTTGCCATTCAAACATTTAATAGCGCGATACAGGACGCATTTTTGGTAGCTATCGTCTTGAGTTGTGCATCAGTACTTGGCTGGCCTTTTCTAAGTTGGGCGTCGGTGAAAGGACAAAAAAAGATGAACAAATAGCGGAGTAATGTATTTCGAGATATAAGAACAGCAGGTTATTGGAAAAAGCAATCAGGTGTTTGAACTAGCAAGATTTTCAAGTTCGTAGATAACGTAAGTAGAACACTAAAATCTTCATACCTCTATGAGTAGAATAACCTAGCGTTGGACTGAGTGGATATTATGGCAAGATACAAGATCGAGCTCAAAAGATCAAGGGGCGAACCACAATCGAGCTGGTAGAACAAAGCTGGAATCTAATCGCTGCGATTGATTTGATTGATTTGATTGAAGAAAGTGTCCCTCTACTGTGAAAAGAAATCCTAATATGTATATCCACACTCTAGTCACGTGACTACTTTATCACAACATATTAACGTGTTCTATCAGTAAGCTGCGCACCCCACCAAACTTGACGCGATATTTTATGCAATTGAGCTACAACAACGCGATAAAATCTGATTAAATTTAGAAATATAATTATTTATTAAGCTCTACATGAAGTCCGAGTATGCCCTTATGTGTGGCACTTCGTACACGTTGGCGGCGCGCGCTGACGTCGCTCACCAGCCTGGCTCTGGCTAGCCTCTATGACCATCTTTTCTACCTCTGCAGCAAGCTGCTGAGCCCGCTGCACCTGGAGTACCCCACCAGAAGCGATATATTGACGCTGCTGACTCTGCTTTTGTCGTTGGCGCTGAACTTCTGCACGTA
>NW_006912396.1:0-19331 GCF_000523435.1 Bipolaris zeicola 26-R-13 | reverse complement strand
CTACTCAGCATGAAGGAGAGATTTGCGCCAAGAAGAGTTGTGCCGAAGCGCCGAGATTAGCGTGGGACAGAACTTTTGTGAGGCACCTCCGTAGTGTGGGCAAAGTAGGCAGTGGGCCGCGGGGCGCAGGCGATCGATCTTAGTGGCCGAGGCCTAACCGACCCGCCCGCATTAGCCCTGAACCCTGGGGCGACACATGTTTAGCACGAGGGAGACGCCTCAATGCTTGGCTGTCGACCAAAAGCCCTTTGCTTCCGCTATCGAACAAGATGGCTTGGTGACAGTTTCGGATTTCTAGATCCTGTCGGAGGTTTCCCCGTCGATGGTATCGAGTCGCATGACTATCAAGCCCCAATGCCCATTGTAGGCAACCCGTTCATTGCCAACAACCTGTTAGGTTAATAGTTGCGACTGCTCGGAGTTTCCTCCAATACTCTAACATAATGCCTTGTGCCAGCTGGCAATTCATTCGTACATATGTCCTTGCCGGCAGGACACTTGCAGTAGTGAGTCTTGTCGTCATTTATTTAGGGTCACAAGCTATGCCGAAAAAGAACCCCCCAAGGACCCGAACACCGCCACAGTCGGACCTATTGCTTGCATGAACTGCACAATTTGCCAACGAGATAGTACATGATTGGGCAATCAAAGTCCTTCGTCTTGTGGTTTCGCTATTCAGGATCCTTGGGGTATTGCTTAAAACAAGTATGCCAGTGACTTTGTAAAACTCTTGATTCACGGTATAGGAAGCTGGCTACAGTGTATAATGTATCTGCTACAACAAGTTTTTCTTCCCCACAAATACTTCCACATCGAGTATGCAACTAGCCATGATCTCGGTACTTGATTACCGATTGGTGGTCAAGACCCTGCTTATCTGAATAATCGGCCTAATTGTTAAACAACCTTCAACGAACATCATGCTACTACTTTACGCGGCCCACGTCATTTTGCATAGAGAGACCCATAGCAACTAGCATTTTCGTAAAACTATTTATTTATATATGCGTGGGCGGTCATGCGGTGGAGGGCCTTTCTAGTAAAGAAGAGGCAGGTACTGCAAGTCCAAAAAAGATTGTCGTGTTGAGAGGATCTGGATACAACGTGAAGTGGTCATGTGCAGGTCTGGAGATCGGCAGAGATGGTGTGGTGGAGTAACCAGTGAGCAAGGTAAGAGAAGGCCCGAAGGGTACTCAGGCATGGTATGGAAAAAGGAAATAACAACGGATACATTAAGCACCAATCTGAATGTCTGAATTCTTTTCAGAATTAGATAAGACAATTATTTCATGAACGGAGCATCTGCCCAAGGGGAGATGATAAATGCTCCTCGACAAATTATGTTATACTTCAGTGAGAGAGATGGTGTAATTGTCTTTTGCTTCTTATTTTTGTTCTACTTGGCTAAGAAGACCTAGTAGTCAAAGTGTTAAATCCCTTTCTCCTCGCTGACCAAGAAGACAACAAACTAAGAACCCTCTTTGGTTTAAAGTAAAGAAGTTCGATCTCTTACTTCTAGCACTATGTGAAGGATGTTTGAATTTTGGTGCTAAAGAAACTTCGAAAAAAATTCACTCCTCTTTTAACTGCTATAAGTCCCAAGAAATATTCTTTGCCTACTCTACTTTAGACAGCCAAAGTAGTAATCAATGCAAAACCATCAGATACTCAAGTGTCTCGAGGATGCAATAATATCACATGGAGCAAAATTCAAGCATAGACTTCGTGTAACGTTACAAAATGCAAAAAGTGTCTTGTTCATGTAAAGCCCACCCCAACATTTCCCACCATCATCAACGTGCACAAACCACATCAACCCCACGCTGCCATGCTCTTGATATGGATAACAAAATCTACCCTCGTCCCCCCAACTATGATATTCCCATTGCCATTCGCAGCAGCAAAGCCCGCAGCACTCTGATCCGGTCTCGTACAACCATCAATAACAGTAAGAAGTCCCAACGCAACATCTGAACTATCCATCCAAACACATCAGCCATGCACTCCGAAAAATAAAAAAAACTTTCGACGGGGAAAAAAAAAGGAGAAGCTCACCAATAACTCCTCTCAACCTCCTTCCCAATCCCAATCCCAACAACACCAACACCCCCAATGCGACACAGCGTCTTTACTTCATGAAGCCTGAACTCGCAAAACTCGGTGCCTAGCCTGTGGATATACTTGTAGCAAGTGACCAGACTATCGACGTTCGTGTATGCATCTTCAGGTCCGCACTGGGGATCTTTCCGGGGTCCTCTCTGGGGAGGATCTTGACCTGAGAGAAAATCATATTAAAGAGTTTCCGGGAGGGTGAGAGGGGGAGGGGGGGCTTGCGGTAGAGAGGGTTTTACCTGTGGGTCCGAAGGGGAGAGGGAGAGGTAGATTGATAATGTCAGATGTGGTCAGGTTTAGTGATGCGAGGCTGGGGAGGCCTGGGCCGGGGATAAGTTCGTGGAGTTGGGCGGAGAGGGCGGTTGCGGGGTGGGCAAGTGATAGTAGTAGGATAGGGATGATGAGAGAGATTATGAGGGCCATGGCGTGTAATCTACTGGGTAATCTGAAGCTATTCCAACTGTATATGTCGGATGTGCGGTTGCTTGGTCTTCATATTCGTTCCAGGCAAGACGGTAACCTCTTATAGCATATTCAGTAATGTATCAAAGGGTGTGTTTACCATGTTGAGAATTAAATGCTACAGTTACCATGTCTGCGGCCTAGCTCTTCGTTTGCTGGTGACGAAACGGCAGATATGTTTTCAATATATTCTTGCATACACTCAATGCATTAGTCTCTACTATGATATGCAGAGATAAGTGAACCATACCAATCGTTGCTTCGGGTACTGTTTGCTGCTGATGGCGATGTGTAACATGGATGTAGGTCATCAGAGCATATCTGCCCAACAGTTGCGTGATTGCTGAAAGTTGGCAAGTACAAAACTCAACCATGGAAAATCTATCATCAGGTATCTATACCTTACACTGCATGAATAATCTGGGCGTTTGGCTATGGGACATGATGATAGAGGTCATTGTGCTGATCACCTTCTCAAATCTTTTCAAAAGCACGAGTGTCATGTACTGTTCATGCCTGGAGCGTGAATGATGCGAAAATCTATATACTAATGATGCTTCGCGTACAACAACGTATAAATGCGAATCGCTTATGCGTTTTGGTGTCTATTTATCCCTCCCCAGTCGCTCTTCATAATCATCTATCAGCTCATAGGCTGGTCTAAACTTGGGTTTTGATGTCCCATTCTCACTCTCAGCTTCCATTGCTTGTTGTGGAGGTGACTCCTGCTCCAGCTTCGGGTTCGGGTGTGTATCGGTGGTCCCGCCTAATGAGGTGTATCCAAGATCGTAGAGAGAACAGTACGGTATGTTGAGGTACCGTATAAACTGTACAGTGTCAGCCAAGCAGAGCGAGTCAAGATGAATGTACACATACTGTCCATATCTCAGCATAATGCCAGTCTATGACCGGATGTATCCGCACAAACGCAGGCCATCCTGAATCGGTTGGATCAAAATGCTTCAAATGTTCGCCATGAGGGTCGGTCCGACGGGTTCCGACGAGTATCGCTTTGACGGAGGGCTGGTCTCGCAAATAGTCGGCAAAAGCGGCTTTCATGGGTTTCGCGTATTCCAACAGAGACAATGAATATATCTTGCTACTGTGTGCGACAAACTCCTCGACCTCGGGAAAGGGATGCGCGTCTTGAATGTATACGCACTGCACGACGGTCTCAGGGCTGGATGCGGTATCCGGAGATTTGGTCAAGCCGCGGCGGTGTATGGCGCAGAGGTAGAGTATGAGCAGGACAAGACAGTCCTTGCCGCCATTGTAGGATAGAGAGAGCTCAGGGAGACTGGATGAGTGTCAGCCAGATAGGCATGTAAGCCCCACATTATCAAGACGCACGTATAGCGGTCCAAGGCCTCAGCGAGTACTTGCAGCGACGTCTGCGTCTGCTGCTGCACGTTCTTTACGCGTTGGGAGACATTCTGGGCGTCAAGAAAGGTGGTTATGCGGTCGTTGATGCGGGCGCACAACTGATGCAGGGGCAGCGGGGTGTCGGAGACGAGGGGATCTGGAAATGGAGAGGCAGACTTCATTGCGATAGGCGCGCTAATGTCAACATCCGGCACGGGTGAAAGCGGTTACGGGAGCAGGAGGAGAGGAGCCGTGTCGACGATTGGTCGTACGGAGAGTGCTGTGCTGTTTCAGACCACATGATGCCAGTATGTCGCACTGCCTGCAAGCCGAACAGGTGGAGGTTGGCTACCCTCGCTTATCGATAACGGCTGCTATCCTCGGTACGTGCGAATGCGGTCTAGCGCCATCGGTAGCGGCCGACCACTCAGCGGAGGGCAAAGTAAGCATGCCATGGCGAATTGCACTGACGGCGAGGATACGGCACTCCTACCCTCCCAAGGCCGCTCTGCGGATAGGAATTTAACAGATGACACCGGCACTGGCCTCGCCTCGAGTCTGCCGTCCCAGCCTAGTCGGATCAGGTACTCCGAGCTACAATCTACCCGCATCTGATTCGTCGTCTGTCCGACGTCGCCCCAGACGCTGAATTGCACTAAAATATTGCGTGCTTTCGGCGTACCTTGTCATGACCTCTTAAAGGGAATTTTTCCACTGCCGCTGTCGCTGATTATGAGGACTGTCGCCGACGGCCCGAAGCCCGACTACTATTACAACTGCTCGTCTCCTCCATAATCATTCCCTCGTTGTTACTGTCTACTTTGCAATACTGCAGTCAACATGGGCTCGATTTCGACTGCAGGAGAGGCCGGTATGTTCCCCCGCAACCACGCGCCCCACCATTCTTCTACCCCAACACCCCCCATTAGGAACACTCACTTTTTACTTTTTTTTTTGATATGATTCATACTGACTCGATTCATTTGCAGTGGCCCGAATCGCCCACCAGGCCTCCGACGTAATTGTATCGGTCGTTCCTTCCCTCTCGACCGAGTCCGAGTTCTCAGAGGCCTTGAAGGGCCTCCAAAAGCACAATGCGCCTAGTGTTGTGTGCAAGACACTTCCAGAGGTATGCCAGAACAACTGCCAATTTCACACAATACAACTGACTCATTTTCCCTCAGGTCGTAACCGTCCGCCAAAATGCCGACCCGCTCCTCTCAGTCTTCCAGCCCATTCGCGCGGGCAAACTCACCAGCGTGACCACAACTTCCTCCATTCTTGTCAAGTCGATACCCCACCTCTATAAACTCGCCCAATACCCTGTCGTCATACATGTATCGGTAGCGCCTTCAGGCTACCCGGACTTCTCCGACATCACTTCCATCAGGCAGTCTGGCTTTGCCTTCATTCAGTCTGAGACTCTACAGGAGTTGCAAGATCTCGCCCTCACAGCACATGCCTTGGCCATCAAGTCAGGCAAGGGTGTCATTCACTTCTTCGACTCTGGCGCGAGCGCATTCCGGAAGACAGTAGAGGTGGAAGATGCGGCTCTGGTCCGGAGTGTCATTGACATGGATGCCGTGGCGGCCTTCCAAAACTCAAAGTCCCAGGAAACCTCGCTGTACGCGGATGATGGCAGGACCCCTTCGCTGAGTTTCGCCCGCAGCCAGGCCGTCAATGCAGCCCCTACATCAGCACTGGCCGGCGCCCCAGACCAAAGCAAGTCACTTCCCGTTTCGGAAAGGAACAGCCAGCGTGGTGACTCTTCTTCCGGATCATCAGAACGCGAGGCTAGCACAAGCGCCGCATCAGTGTCCTCCGCCACCACTGTTGAGTCCTTAATATCAAAACCTGTTTCTTCAGAAGACATCTACCGATTCGCCACACAAATCTGGTCAACCATAAGGGATGCTACTGGACGAAGCTACGACGCCTTTGCCTATTCAGGTACAGGCAAGGAGGAGGCTGCCATCTTTTTGTTTGGTGCCGACACCGCTGTCTTTGCCACCGAGTTGGACAGTGTTGATGAGACCAAAGCATATGCCAACACGGCTATCATCACAGCACGGTTGTATCGCCCATGGCTGGGCTCATCACTTGCTCCAATGCTGCCTTCTTCGCTCAAGAGGATCGCCGTGATCGAGCAAGTTCGGAGAAAGACCACTAGGTGGGGTCCTGTGTTGCTCGATGTTCTTATGTCGCTCAAGGCGAGTGGCGGCGCATCTCCCACGGTTGTCGGATACCAATTGGGTTACATTAATGAGGAGACTGTTTCACAGGCAATGCGCGGCGTTTGGCAAAACCTCATGAGTGAGACGCCTGTTCAGAACCTCGTCATTGGTAACCTTGATGGACCTGAGGCACAGCCTATCAAGATTGAGCAACCAGCACTGGAGAACGCCTACATCAAGATTTTGAACCAAGTCTTTGGTGAGAAACTTCATGTGGCTAACCAGCTCGGATCACAGCACGCTGGCATCTCCAACGAAATCACATCTACCCCAGAGTATGGCTTTGGATCGCTCGTTGCGCGCAAGGAGCACCGAAAGCGATTTGTTGAAGAGGCCGCCGCTGCTTCCAAGGACAATAAGTTCATCACTCAAGCGCCACAGCAATGGCTCTCCAAGTGGGCTCTTACCGCTGATGACACTGACAAGGCCAATGAACTGGCTTCTGAAGTCATCGCCCGCTTAAGTACTGATGGATCGCCTATCGCCAGCCAGCTACTTTCTTCTAAGAAATTGTTCTACAAGGAATCGCCTTGGCTGATTGGATCTGATGCTTGGGCTTACGACCTCGGAAACTCTGGTGTACACCATGTGCTAGCATCTGGCGAGAATGTCAACATGCTCATCATTGACTCTACCCCCTACTCGGAGCGCGCTGCTGCTGATGCGGCGAGGCGGAAGAAGGACATTGGGCTATATGCTATGAATTTCGGCAACGCGTATGTTGCATCGGTTGCGGTATATAGTTCCTACACTCAGGTTCTGGAGGCCATGATTGAAGCCGACAAGTTCAACGGTCCCTCCGTTGTCCTCGCGTATCTGCCATACGAGAAGGAAAATGACACTCCTCTGACTGTCCTACAAGAGACCAAGAAGGCGGTTGACCTGGGATACTGGCCACTCTACCGATGGGACCCCAAGGCCGAGGAGAAGGGTGAAGTGAACTTCAAGCTGGACTCAGAGCGCATCAAGAAAGAGCTGGAGGAGTTCCTCTCTCGCGACAACTACATGTCACAGGTCATGAAGCGACACCCCGAGTTCGCATCCAACCTTTCTGGATCCTACGGAACCGAAGTCAGGCAGTTGCAGAAGCGCAAAGCCAAGGACGCGTATAGCAAACTACTCGAAGGTCTTCAAGGCGACCCACTTACAATTCTCTTCGCTTCTGACAATGGCAACGCTGAGAATCTGGCAAAGAGGCTAGGAAACCGAGGCAAGGCTAGAGGCCTCAAGACCATTGTCATGGCCATGGATGACTTCCCACTTGAGGATCTTCCCAACGAGCAGAATGTTGTCTTGATGACTAGTGTAGCTGGTCAGGGAGAATTCCCTCAGAACGGCCGAGCCTTCTGGGAAGCCGTCAAGGACTCCACCGACCTGGATCTTGCGACAGTAAACTTTGGTGTGTTCGGTCTTGGTGACAGCCATTACTGGCCACGTAAGGAGGACAAGATCTACTACAACAAGCCTGCCAAGGATCTCCACGCTCGTCTTCTTACCCTAGGTGGCAAGCCTCTAGTCGACTGTGGTCTTGGAGATGACCAGGATCCAGATGCTTACCAGACCGCGTACGCCGAGTGGGAGCCAAAGCTCTGGGAGAAGCTAGGTGTCTCCAATGTTGAGAACCTGCCAGAGGAGCCCGCGCCGCTTACCAACGAAGACATGAAGGCTGCCTCGAACTACCTCCGAGGTACCATTGAGGAGGGCTTGGCCGATACTAGCACTGGTGCTATTTCGGCAAGTGACCAGCAACTCACCAAGTTCCATGGTACCTACATGCAGGATGACCGTGACCTCCGCGACCAGCGCAAGGCCCAGGGTCTCGAGCCAGCCTATTCTTTCATGATCCGATGCAGACTTCCTGGAGGTGTTTCTACGCCTAAGCAATGGCTACAGATGGACGAGATTAGCAGCACGCTTGGTAACGAGACCATGAAGCTGACCACCCGACAAACATTCCAGTTCCACGGTGTCGTCAAGGGCAAGCTCAAGCCTGCTATGCAGGCCATCAACAAGGCTTTGATGACCACCATTGCTGCTTGCGGTGATGTTAACCGAAACGTCATGTGCAGCTCTCTCCCTACGCAGTCCAAGTACCACGGTCAGGTCCACAGCTACGCGCAGAAGATCAGCGATCACCTTCTTCCTTCTACAACGGCATACCACGAGATTTGGCTCGAGGACGATGAAACGAAGCAGAAGCGCAAGATCGCCGGTGAGGCTGTTCAAGATCACGAACCTTTGTATGGCCCCCTCTACCTTCCTCGAAAGTTCAAGATCACTATTGCTATCCCTCCACACAACGACACTGATGTGTACGCTCACGACATTGGTCTCATTGCTATCAAGGGCGAAGATGGCAACCTTGAGGGTTTCAATGTACTTGCCGGTGGCGGTATGGGTGTGACACACAACAACAAGAAGACTTACCCACGTACTGGATCCATGTTCGGTTACGTCACAGCCGATCAAGTGCATCTTGTTTGCGAGAAGATCATGCTTGTCCAGCGCGATCACGGCGACCGCAAGAACCGAAAGCACGCTCGTCTCAAGTACACCATTGACGACATGGGCCTCGACGTCTTCATCCAAAAGGTTGAGGATCTTTGGGGTCAAAAGTTCTCGGAACCCAAGCCTTTCAAGTTCCAGAGCAACATTGATACCTTTGGCTGGCAAAAGGATGAGCTTGGTCTCAACCATTTCACTTTCTTCATTGAGAACGGCCGTATCGAGGACACTGCTGACTTCCCAATGAAGACTGGTCTCGTAGAGGTAGCCAAGGCACACAAGGGCGAGTTCCGTCTCACTGGTAACCAACATCTGATATTGGCCAACGTTGCAGATGAGGACCTACCAGCCATGAAGGAACTTCTCAAGAAGTGGAAACTCGACAACACGAACTTCTCAGGAATGAGGTTGTCTAGTTCCGCTTGCGTTGCTTTCCCAACTTGCGGTCTCGCTATGGCTGAGTCAGAGCGCTACTTACCAGAACTCATTACCAAGCTTGAAGGAACACTTGAAGAGTCTGGTCTCCGACAAGACAGCATTGTCATGCGTATGACAGGTTGTCCTAATGGTTGCGCGCGTCCTTGGCTCGCCGAGGTTGCGTTTGTCGGCAAGGCTTACGGAGCGTACAACATGTACCTTGGTGGTGGCTACCACGGTCAAAGGCTGAACAAGCTCTACAGGAGCTCAATCAAGGAAGATGAGATTCTGGAGATCATGAAGCCGTTGATCAAACAATATGCCAAGGAGAGGAACGAAGGCGAACACTTTGGTGACTTTGTCATAAGAAAGGGCTACATCAACGAGACAACACACGGAACGAACTTCCACGACAATGTAAGCAGTATCCACACCGCATTCTAATGAGAAAGATGGCTAATCATATTGTAGACTGCCGAAGCAGAGTCAGACGCAGAGTAAATGTGTCGACATTAGACGAATTCCATTTGAATGACTGTCACGTTTTCTGGGTTATTTAAATTTTCAGGGCCCTAGTTAGGGGGTCCATGATTTCCTTCTTGTATTTGATTTCACTTTTTCTTCTGGATCTTCGGCGTAAAATTGTCCAAAGTCCAATATAGGCTATCAAAAAAGGAACAGGCTGTTGCTACGTAACTCATATTGGTAAAATCGGAATCCCAATACAAGCAGTAAATGCTAGATGAAAATTGTTGCAAAAGCACTCTGAATATCAAGCCCTATATCGCACTAATTGAGTGAGGGCCAGTGTTCTCGAGTATAGCCAAGCTGGGTATTGGAAGGGGGGCAAGGATGATGAAAGCAGTATCAATGGAAGAAAATAGAATTGAACGATGAAGATAGATGGGATTGATCATTATCTCCAAGCCTAAGGACTCAATCTCTCAATCTTCCACTCTGCATCCTTTATGCCCTCTCCCCCAACCTTCCTATACACAAACCGGTCGTGTAGTCGACTTGGCCTCCCCTGCCAAAACTCCACCATCTCAGGCACAACCCTCAGTCCACCCCAAAACTCCGGTACAGGAATCTTGTCTTTCCCCTCAAACCGCTTCTCCACCTCCTCCACCCGCTTCTCTAGCTCCTCCCTACTCTCAATGACACTACTCTGGCGACTCGCCCAGGCGCCAATGCGCGAGCCTCGAATGCGGGTATCGTAGTAAACCTGAGATTCCTCATCGGTAAGCCGCTCCGTGCGGCCTTCAACCCTAACCTGGCGCTCGAGCTCGCGCCAGTAAAACGTAAGAGCCGCATGCGGATTACTCCTCACATCGCTGGCTTTGCGGCTCGTGTCCCAATTCGAGTAGATGACGAAGCCGCGGTCGTCGAGCTCCTTCATGTAGACGACGCGGGCCGAGACTTTGCCGCTGGGGAGCTCGGCAGTGGAAAAAGTAACGGTTTCGGGCTGGTAGACGTTGTTGGATTGGGCTTCTTGGAACCATTTGTGGAATTGGTCCGTGGGGGAGGGGAGCAGGTCGGCGCGGTCGAGGGCGCCTTTGGTGTATTGTGTTGCGTGGCCTGGGTCGTCGGAGTTTGAGGTTGGGGCAAAGATTTTTTTCGCGGATTCCGTCGCTGAGTGCAGCATTGTATTGTTGTTGTTACTACTGCTACTGTGTGCTCGGTGTTGTTGGAATATGGGTTGTTGGTGGTGTATATGGCTGGCGAAGCTGAAGGTAGTTTTTTTAGTGCTGATTGCTCGGTAGGCGGAGAGTTTTTGTATTCGACGTGTCAGCATTGGAGGATTCTAGCATTAGAGGGAGAAGAATTGCAGGGTATCACGAGACTTTTTTTGGTGGAAATCGCGTGACGAGGTGCTCGGATGAGTCGTTCTTGCGATCGGAACAAAGTGGGGTGACGTAACGGATTACTAGCGCGGCATCTGGGAGTGCAACATGCTCATGCAAATTAAACAGCAATGGTTTTGGCATACTGCATGATGTTTTGGCGTTTAAATTGGGCGAAATTAGAAAATCTAGGTACGTTTTCCAGTATACACTATCCAAACTGGTCATGCGAAAATTTAGTCTAGAAGTGATTTGTGAGGCACTCATCGCACTTCTCATGAACATATTGTATCCGTGGATAACAAGGTTACGTTCCTCAAGAAAGTGGAAGCGAATAATGAGCGCTAGACATTTATGAGCTGCGATTAAAATCACTCCATTACAATTGCGGTGATTTACACTACGCCAGACTCAAAGGAAGATCTTTTCTGATATTGAATACATGAAGCTCGTTACAGAAACATCTGATCAGAATTTTTCCTATCTTACAGTCAGTGACAATGCAAGAGCTGAGATAGTGATCACCTCATATCAAACTGGGAGACGGACTGCTATTTGGAAAAAGATAGACATCATCTCGGAAGCGGCAAAGGGAACAAACATTGTATTGAGAATAAAAGGACCGAGAAACTGTGCGATGAACCAAGAGGTCGGAACTGTACTGACTCAACGCGATTGCGGTCTCGTACGATTGCTGGCTGTTGGAAAGGGATAAGCGGTGAGGTTGCAGCCACGCTCATTTATGGTCTACTTGGCACGAGGCTGTATACTACACTATACAGAATGACAAAACTCTATAGCTTAGAACCAACTCTAAATTCAACAGCCACGGCACGAACGAGGACGTGTCGTATGCAACGCAGAAGGGTTAGGCGACACATAGGCCCTATTATGCCTGACTCAATGAGGCTAGGCTGCTCTTGAGTAAGCTGGTAGTGCGGGGGGTGGGGGCGTACATCCAGCTCCAGATAATCATGTGTCTAACAAACACTAACACGTTGACCTCGAAAACGAATTTGTACATGATATTGCAATGTCAACCAAAATGCATAGTTCCAGCTCCTATCAATACGATCTTGGTTCGTATACTCGAAAGATCACCACATCCTCCCCGCACGCCCAGTCATGGTTCGACCGTGGCTTTATCTGGAGCTATGCGTTCAACCACGAGGAGTCCGCCCGGTGTTTCGGGAGAGCAATCAAAGACGACCCAGAGTGCGCCATGGCATATTGGGGTGTATGTATACAACCTGAACTTCGGAATAGCGCACGGATTGATACCTAATCATGGTAGCTCGCTTTTGCCCTCGGGCCGAACTACAATAAGCCTTGGGACTTGTTCGATGAGAAAGAGCTCAAGACAACACTGGGGAAGATAAACGAGGCAAACCAAAAAGCTCAACAGTATGCACCCGATAGGACGGATCCAGAAAAGGCCTTGATCGACGCGATACAGGTACGTGTTCCCAAGAGCCTGAACGAAGCCGCGTTCGTTACCTGTAATGAGGAGTACGCAAAAGCCATGGAAGACGTCTATAAGCGGTTCCCTGATGACATCGACATCACTTGCCTCTACGCTGATGCTCTCATGAATCTCTCAGCATGGAATCTATGGGATCTCAAGACGGGTGAACCCACCCCTGAATCACATGCGCCCAAGGCAAAGGTCATACTGGAAAAGGCCCTACAAGACGTTAGCTCCCAGGAACACCCTGGTCTGCTCCATTTGTACATCCATCTGATGGAAATGTCAAAAACCCCAGAAGCAGCATTAGCCTGTGCAGATCGTCTGAGAAGAGTTACCCCGGATGCCGGCCATCTGGTCCACATGCCGAGTCACATCTGGATCCTGGTTGGTGATTACGGGCGTGCCATTGACTCGAATGCAGATGCATGCTTGGCAGACGAGAAGTACGTCGCCGAACATGGGACACAGAACTTCTACTCCTTTTACATGATGCATGACTATCATTCGCTCATATACGCGGCAATGTTTGCGGGGCAGTACAAGGTTGCAATGGACGCTGTCAGTCGCATGGAAGCCTCGCTACCTGTGTCACTCCTGCGCATTGAGAGCCCGCCCATGGCAGACTGGCTCGAGAACTTTTCGTCGGTACGCGTCCATGTCCTAGTGCGCTTTGGGCGATGGCCAGATCTGATTGCACTTCCAATGCCCGACGATAAAGGTTTACATTGCGTTACAACGGCTATGATTCATTACGGCAAGGGAGTTGCCTATGCCGCTACTGGTGATATCGAGAGGGCACAGGAGGAACGTGCCGCCCTGGTTGCGGCAGTAGAGCGGATACCGTCCTCCCGTATTTGCGGGGACTTTCCAAACAAATCCAATGTAGTGCTCAAGGTCGGTATAGCAATGCTGGACGGCGAGCTCGAGTACCGGAAGGGCAATTTTGAAGAGGCCTTCAAGCATCTCGAAACAGCTATTGACCGGGATGATGCGCTTACCTAGTAGGAATCCCGCCTCGTCCATGAGATGTGAGTGAGTGTACTGACATGGGGTCTCTTTAGTGCCGAGCCATGGCCCTGGATGCAGCCAACCAGACATGCGTATGCCGCCTTGCTCATGGAGCAGGGCCGAATAGAAGATGCAGCAGGAGCTTACAAGGCTGATTTAGGGTTTGACGACACTCTCCCTAGAGCAAGACAGCACCCGAATAACGTTTGGGCTTTACACGGCTATCACGAGTGTCTGCTGAAGCTCGGAAGGGTCGAAGAAGCAGGGATTGTAGGGCAGCAATTGCGTATCGCGCTTGCTGTAGCGGATGTAACTATCGATGCCAGCTGCTACTGTCGGCAGGGTGGGAACGCATAGTAAGTGAGTGGGTACATTGATACCTAGAGTAGGACCGGTTGCGGCTATCACCAACAATGGCGTCTCTGGTTCTGCCTCCACTTGGTTGCTCAGACCCTGGTGATGGTTGAGGGCGATCTCCCAGCATCGTGGGATCACGGTCTTGGGACATTCCTATGTGGTATAAGCGGGAATTGCTTTCAATCGATCCATGGTTTGGAGAGAGCTTGGCTTGATCACTGTGGTCGGATGCCGCACCCCCGATTGCATCGTACAATCAGATTACCACGTGCGTGGCTGTAATGGTTCCCCTTTTGCTTAATTTACGAATTGCGTATAGCAGGCGCCTTGGATATGCGTCGGAGGCGGGCTCCGACACCATCCAGACGCAAAGGGGGCGAGGCGAAGGACGACCTACTATGTACCTGGACCAGCCGTGGATGAGAGGGGGTCGGCTGTCATTAAGCCGCGCTGACTCGTCCAATCATGACGATCAGCAACCCCGGCACTTGGACAGGCGTTTCACGATCCAATGCTAACCAAGAGCAGAAGGTCGCCGACTCTACCCGTATCCTTGCACTCCCACGTTGTTGGCCATCACCATGCTTGATCTCGCTTAACAGCAACCATCTGAAATGTCATCCCAACACAGCACCTCGCAACCACCCATCCTCACCCGGCAGTTCCTGCAGGAATGCGGGCCCCTCACCCAGCCTGTGCCCCACGAGCGCCCTCTACTAAGCTACTCACCTTGAGAAATATGGAACCTAGGGCAGGTGGTGGATCCAAACAGCCCTAGGCATGCATCGCGGCCCCCGGAACGTAGTCTCTGACTCTCAATGTGACAGCGGCAATTGAATCATTAAGCCGTTAGATCCCCAGCTGATTAAGGCTTCTCTTTGTATGCATGGTCATGGGTCTGGATCTTCACAAATTGCGGTTCTCAACTCACTTGCAATCCTTCGCCTCATTAGGCCTAGGGACTATGATTGCTGAGGCTGGCTCGCACGAGCTGCTAGGATGACAAAATTGCTCTAACTCGATATCACCTGGTCCCTCTTTGGAGGGATGACAGTTGGGATCAGCGTTGACTGAGCTATGGAAGCCATGTTTTGGACGCGGGCGGGCACTCTCCCTCCCGTGTCAAGAATAGCGCCGTGGGCCGCGCCTCTCCCTGGGCACCCATTCATTGAGTGCTGGCGAAGCGAACTGTTTGACTCGTCATGCTGGATACCCAATGCTCTGGCACCAAAATATATGGAGCATAACTACTCCAGATTCTGCTGCGACTTGGGTGTGAACCAGATTTCCCCGACATTGCGCCATCACCATGGAATCACTACACGAGAACAGGGGGCCGGAGCTGCAAGCGGTATGTAGAATCACTGACTGTAGACATGAGATTTACAGAACTGACGGTAGCAGGTGTGCTCGACATTCGTTTCTCTTGCCTTTGTAGCCACTGTTTTGAGGGTCTACATACGATCTCGCATCGTCAAGGCTTTCGGCGCGGATGACTGGTGGATGGTGGCTGCACTTCTTTTCCATGTCATGTTTGCAACTTGCGCAATAGGCGGTATTCATTATGGCACTGGACGCCATATGAGAACGCTTACGAACGAGCAACAGTACAAGGCTCTTCGGGTAAGGTCCTCGAATTTGTAGCTTCGCCGACTCAAAACTAACAGTAGGTGTAGTATTGGTGGCTATGCTACATTGCCTACTGCTGGGCAATGATTACGTCCAAGATTTCCATCGGTCTCTTCCTTCTGCGCGTCACTGTCCAAAATATCCACAAGTGGATCATCTACATCGCCATGGCCCTCACCATGCTTACTGGACTGGTTTTCTTCTTCGTCACATTACTACAATGCACCCCAATCGCCTTCTTTTGGGACAGACAAATCAAGGGCGGCTACTGCGTCAATGTGGACATCATCATTGGCCTGACATTCTTGTACAGCGCCATCTCAGTTATCAGCGACTTTACCTTTGCGATCTTACCTTTCTTCCTCATCTGGTCATTGAACATGTCTACCAAGACGAAGGCCATGTTGATTCCGGTTCTCGGAATGGCTTGCGTGTGAGTAGAACCCATTTCCCCCTCTTTGGTTCTATAGCTGCTGACCCACAGCCCCCCAGTGCAAGTGTAGCAGTTGTCGTCCGCATGGCCTACGTTATGGACTTTAGAGATCCAGACTTCCTGTGGGCTACAGTGGACATTGCCATTTGGTCCGATATCGAGCAAGGACTAGCCATCACCGCCGGTTCCCTCGCCACTCTGCGTCCCCTCTGGCGAGAAATCGCAACCACGCTCAGCCTCTCGTCAGCTTTCAGCCCCTCTACGCCATCCGGTATGCGCACACCACAATGGAACGGCGACCCGACATCGAGCCAGTCCCGCAAGAAACCCTCGATCTACAGCATGACGAGATCTCTCTTCCAGACCGAAAAGGGGACTCCATCAAAGGAGCTCGACGAAGACTATGGCATGGGCAATCTTGCGCCCATACGGCTACGAGATGATCTCTCTGCTGAGAACGAAAAGACAGACAATGGGTTCTCCACATGGCGGATAAAGGGCGGAGGAAGCAAGATTTCAGACGAGGAGTGCCGTATTGGGGAAATCACAAGGGAGACGTATATCGAACAGGAACGTGGAACCCGATGAAATGTCTGATTTGTACAAAAAAATCAAAGTTCAAAGATACGACAAAAAAGTCACCATAATAGCCCGGGGTAATTTAATTTGATGCCAGCGACGAAAGCGAAATATAGATTTGAAGCAGACACATTTCTGCGATAAAACACTCTCATTCTTTTGAAGGGACGAAAAAGATAGTTAATACTATAATCCAAAATCGATAATCTCAATCATCACAAACAAACAAACATCACATTCAGTAACTTTTGCAAGGAAAAGTGAAGTTGAACTCATCAATGACAACAGCAACATCTCACACCTAAGTGACTTGACCAACCCCCACTACTACACCCGTAGCCCCCGAAGAGCCTCCAGCTCAAGCCCGCCCGTCAGCGGCGGCTCCCGAAACAAAGGCCATGCTAACACTAAAAAAAAGTAAAAAAAGCCACCACCAAGAGAAAAACTCCCCGAACGCAGCAGGATAGGATAGGATAGGACAGAAACCGCGCCAAAAAAAGGAACGTAAAACTAGGGTCTAGAGCTATGAGAGAGACCCTTGATTCGCGTTTTCCCCTTAATCCCAGTTTTTCCAACAAGGACGAAAAAGCAAAAGTGCCGGTCCGCGGAGCGGCACATTGGGGTCCTGACTAATATTTTTTTCACGTTTAACTCTTCCTCTTTCAAATCAGGGGAGGGGGATGTGGAACTTTTGCCACGCGAGAAGCGAGATGCATGGGGGCGATGTTTCGTCATCTGTGAAGTTAAACGAAAGAAAAACAAATTTCTTAACTATTAGTAGCGTGCACAAGACACAGACGACAGCGATGGCGAAAATGCCGAGGACCGATTCCTTCGACTACACTTAATTATGAAACAGAAAATCGGGGAAAATAAAAATGTCATATTGTTGACAATGTCCGCGGGTTTACTAGAGAATACGAGAGTGACAGAACTGTGATTTTTTGAGAATACGGGGCGATGGGGAGAGAAAAGTGAAAGTGCGGGATCAACGGACATTACCCGTTTTCGCGCGTAGGAAGTCCTCGACTTGCTGATCAGACGGCTCGACGGGACTATGGGTAGTAGTTTCCGTCGCTACTGTCGATGCCAACGATGAGGAGGAGGAGGAGGTTGAGGTCGGCGATTCAGGAGGGCTAGCGCTATCCTGTGCTGGCGTACAACTACTGGTGCTAGCGTCGTGGGCGGGAAGTGTTAGTCGTGCACCATTTCGAGCCGATGAGTCCGAAGGCGACGACGGCGCCGGACACCCCCTAGGTTCCGTTGCTCCATTAATACTGTCAGCTGCAGTCTCCATTTCTGCTCCACTACACTCCGGATCCTGTCCGCTTGCCGCGGTGCTATTATTTCTGCTATGTTGTTGAGAATGCGGCTGCGGATTGCTAGTTCGTTGGTTCGAGGGCGTCAGATCGCCGCGGAAGGGTCTCGACTTGCTCTCCGCAGCCTCCTTGTCCACTTTCCATATGCCGGCTTTGGGGTCAATCGTATAACCCTGTGGGTCGTACTGGACCAATTCCTCGAATATGGAGTCCTTGTCTACCCGTTTGAAGAAGACGGGGGTAAATGTCTCGCCTTTTGCTTGCTCGTCCTTACGCATTTGTCTTTGTCCATTTTCAACTTCGCTCTTGGCCTTGACAACGCCCCTCATATCCCCTCTGCGCAACGCGGAAATGACGTGCTGCCATGCCTTTCTCGACTCCCATGGATCTTGCTCGGACAGGTCAGGAACAGTCATGGGCTGTTGTTCGATGCTGCGTACGTCACAGGTCTCGATTTCCGTGCCGCTACGTGCATCTTTGATGGTAAAAGTGCTGTTCCACGTGCCTTCAAGGATGTAGATGATATTAGAAGGGTTGTCCTTGTGGAAGAAGCGCGCACGAAAACTGTTCTTTTGTCCGAACCCGAGCAGTGATTTGCCTTCAAAGTGTATGTGCGATATGTATCCATTAGAGCAGATGAGCGAGTAGTCACCGTAGAGTTCGGGGTGCGGAACGCCACTAAGAAGACCTTTGACTTTGATACTAGGCAAGGGAAGTAGATAGTCTTCGTCGTATTTATCGATATGGACTATCGCATAGCCCTTTTGCTTGATAGCCACGTTTCCGTTGAAAGTGATTTCCTGCTCAGTGAAACCTTCGGCGCGAATACCGACATGGTTGTTCCACAGGTAGCATGCAGTGATTGGCGGGTGATGTCCAACCTGCTCAGATACTAACCTGGTTTCGCCCAGGTCTTCCATGTTCCAGCCCCCTAGGAAAATCTCTCCAAGAAAGGCATTCAAGGGCTTCTTGACGCCATCCTCTTCTTTTCGTCCTCCATACTGTTGGCCGCGTAGTGAACAAAGAAAGTTCTTCAATACGAGCAATGCCCGCTTTTCTGGGTTTTCCTCAGTTGCTGGTGCGGCCCAAAGATACGGGTGATCTGCCCAATATTGTGGTATCTCCACAGTCGAATTATCTGCGAGTACGAACGGCGGTGCAGTAATATTTGACAAGTCTCCCGAAATGGTCGCAATGGATGCCAGAAATTCTTTTAGGACGGACCTATTGTGGGTAATATCGTTTGACATATTGAGGTATTCACAATTAGATTGCTACCGCTTGTTGTGATTTCACAGTAATTAGACCTGTCACTGGTACGTAGTTATGCTGACAGTAAGTTGGCCTGTGACGGTGCCAAGTCATGACGTCAATGTATACTAGTGTAAACGGATTCAGGCGGCCTGGCGGTGCAGGAACGATTCGGGCGCACCATCGAGATTTTGTGGCGGTTGATCGCACAGACTGACGCGGTCGCATGCGTCAGTTGGGTTTCTCTGCATCTGCAGTAACGTACCTCACGGCTTGGCCGGACACACGGCTTGGCCGGACACTTTTGCCAAGACCCCACCAAAACCACCACATTATGGCCCAAAACAGCCC
>NW_006912395.1:0-19408 GCF_000523435.1 Bipolaris zeicola 26-R-13 | reverse complement strand
GCATACTCTCCCAAGTTATTCAAGTTTACCAAGCAAGTTGTCAATCTAAACTTGACTTGCTTGGGTATTTTATATAGACGAACTTGACTTACTTGAATTGGCTTGGCACCAAGTTAAGCAAGCAAGGCTTCCAAGTTACTTACTTGTTGCGAACTCTGGATGAGGTGGATATGCATATCATCTAAAATAGCTAGTCCACTAGCTAGGGGGCCGTAACTAACTGTTCTACTATGCATAAGATCTTTGGATGTGAAAGCTCCAGGGCGCATTATGGATATATCCCTTGTTAATTTTTGAAGTCATTGTTAAGTCAACTTGCTAATTTGATAAATGCTTGGGCGCTTATATCACCCCACACATAATCCTCTTCAAAGAGTATCGCTTACAAGTGCGACCATTAGATCTATATAAGAAGCCGTTCGCATTGTTAGGACGCTTAGAGGAGTGGAATTCTGGATGAGATTTGATTGAGAAGTTTAGGGAGGCTACTAACTACAAGAACTTCCAGTACCCTGCAGATCCTGGAACACTCAACCAAGATCAGATGAGATGGTCGCTTCTTTCAAATTTGAAGAGTCTAAATGCAGTCGGATTTGCTACCACCTTTCTCTAGTTCATTCCTCTAGGTCAAATGGCCAGAGTTCCCTGAGATCATCTTCACTTTGGATAGGGTCATCATCATCTGGCTGATCAAGCTCGTGAACTTCCTGTAAAAAATCCCTAAACGCCTTTTGATGTGCAACCTTGGTATCTTCCCAGTCTTTTAGAGGAACCCAACCTTCATCTGAGACGTTCAGTAGAGACACAAGAGCATCTAATAGCTCTTGTGACGCTTTAAAACGCCTATGATCCTTTTTGTGAACAGCTAATTCATCATGGAGGGGTGGCGAAAATGGACACTGTGAAGCGAGCCCAAGCTCTTTCCACACTTCCGAGGTCTCGATCAGCTCTTGACAAAAGAAGGCAGCCCCGTCTTCCCAGGTGCGTTGACAGCATACGAATGGCCGGAAAAACGACTCTTCCATTGATCTAGCTGTGGAGAAGTTCGTGGCGAATATTCTTAAGCTTATGTGGTAGGCTCTAGCACGTGCTGAGATCAAAGGATTCGAATCGAGAAAGTCGAAAATGTCAGGAGGAGGATGCGTAAAGTCTGGGAACTGGTTCGCATACCAGAACGCCGGCTCAATGCTAGTAGACTGCCAGTCTATGATGGATGTCACAATGGTGGGATCATCTTCTGACACAAATATGTTTCTTTTGTCCAGACTGGGATGAAACATGGCAGGGCTGGCAACACTTTGGATTTTCGGGCTTTTGGACATTTCCTTCAACATTGTGCGGGCCTCTTTGAGTAGGCTTTTGTGTGTCTCAATAGACCCTTTGTAACGTGGGCGTTTTACCGCAGGCTCAAGAGGCGGTATTCTAGAAATTCCGGAGTCGATGAGACCATCCGTGTAATCGGCTAAATTTGTCCCTGTACAATATAATCAGACGTTTCCAATCTCCAAAACCTATGAGCTAACTTACAAGGTCCTTGATTTGGTTTGACATCGTGATAGAATTTGGGTTGAATAGGCATACAATTCCAGTACATGTGCCCACAGTGTGGGCCGATACAAAACTCTTCATTAAACGGGAGCTTTGAGGGAGGAAGATATGGTGTATCAGCAAAGTATAGACTGCCATATGCTGGAAATTTGATGTTGGCCATCTCTGCAAGCTGTTTGGCAATCAGTCCTGCGAATCTGATTTGTTGGTCCATATCCATTGTTGGCCATTTTTCAAGCAAGCGAATACCCGGTGCATGTTCCATGATGATATATTCGCTGCCAATGGGATTTGAAGGGTTGTCACTCCAGTCGAGTATCTTTGGAATAGGGACCTCAGTCTCGGCTTGCACTATAAAGTCCAAAGGTGGTTAACCATAACATCAACAGTATCCTATTATCTTGTTGCAGAACCTACAGTACTTGATCGTTGCGACTTCTGAATTGGTCGAAAGTCGCGGAGGCCCTGCCGATCCAAATGGTAGTCTTGCGACGATACGTTCAGCGCTATCAGTATGGAATATGAACACTCGGTTAAAGCCGCCTTCCTTCTTATCGTACGAAGTGATAGATGTCGAGTTAGGACACAATGCCAAAACTTTACGGCAGAGGGCATCGAAGTCGAAATGTAGAAAATGTGATTCTTGCTGTATTGCATCCTTACGAAGCCATCGACCACTGGTATAGTGGTAGGGGTCGGGGCCTGCGTTCCTGTCAGCATTTAGGCAGAGAGAAATAGTTATCGTAGCCTACCGTCTCTACGTAGTTCTCTTATACAACTTGAAGAGAAGAATCTCGCACGACCAAGGAGCCGGTGGTTCGCGCAAAGTCCGAAGTTTGTGGGGGTACGCTGAGTAAGACTTCGTGTTTTGAAGATCAACGAGGGCTTGGTCCGGTAAAAGAACTTAGAGCTTCCATTTGGAAACATTGCGGCTGGTATGATGGAGATAGGCTTTGGATTATTTCCTTGTTCGTTAATCACTATGCGATAGCTTGCTTAGAATGTATGCGCGGTGACGTTGCATGGAATAACGTATATATAGTACGTGGTAAAAGTACTCAAATTATTGTGCGGTCTCCAAAAGCAAAATCTATGTTGTATTCCATGGTTCTAGGAGCTCTCAACGCAAAGGTAGTAGTAATGGAACTGCTAAAAAGCTTGTGGTTGCTAGTCATTGCATCCCTGGTTGACTTCGAACTCTGTTAAGTATCATTCAAATCACTTCACCGTTCAACCTACTTTGCCTACAAGTTTGCGATCGTTTATGAACCGAACGAAGCTCAATGAGCATGTCTCAGATGGTCATAGTAGAGATTTGGGTAGCTTTGCGGGGCCAACCGAGGCGGTGGACATGGTCGAGAACGAATGAGTATAATGACCCACAGAATGGGGGGAAAGGCGGCCCGTGCGAATTTAGCGTGTCCTTGGCGTCGACCCTGCTTTTGCACACGCCCCACGGTATTGCTCTACCCTGAGTACTTGATACCTTTTCCAACCCACTATGCAACCCAGCGAACCCATCTAGTAGTATGACGACTTGCGAACTACCATAACACCGGTCCTCAGAAAAATACTAGGGTCTCACATGCAACACAGTGCCGTTACTTTACTCGACAATTGATGACCCCGCACTCGAGGCCTGCGTCGATACCCACAGCTATAATGGTACAACTGCATATCGCGAATCGCAAACAGCGCAGCAGCTCCACCTTTGATGCACGCTGAAATCACGCCACTATGCTCAAGCCACTCACACACAGCCACGGGGCGCACATCGGCACCCCTGCATAGCTGAGGGGTATGTATGTATGTCAGACACTCGGCGCCGTTACACCTGGCGATGAGTGACTATGATGCATCATTGTCTCGGTACAGGCCGCGTTGTTGGGCTTTGCTTGGTTGTATGGCGTGGACAATGGCAGTATCCAAGCTGGATGACGGCAAGGTGTCCGGTGAAAGCATAGTTATGCCACGTGTGACGACGCAGTGAAGACCGATCCGCCTCCTCCGATGAATGTTCAACAAGTGGAGTCTGGTGGGGATTACGCGGTTTGGGTCGGCTTGGCTTCGTGAACCTCTTTTACTACAGTGGTAAGGTAGCTGTCGGACTAAATCTTCGCCACCCGGGTTCGTCGCCTTACTATAAAGCCCAACATTTCCTTCCTATCTGCCCACCTTTTCTTCAACATCCATCAAGTTTGAGCAATCCCGCACTCAAGAAAATTTCCCCCAAAGTTCTCTTTCACCATGACTTTCTACCACTCCGCTGAGGACATCCGTATTGACGACGGCCACATCCTTAGGGCTCGTCTCCGAACTGCTGACGGCGAGTGGAACGACTCCGAGATCGATCTCAATACGTGTATCGGCAACGACAATGGTAATCTGCTTCTAGTGTTCAATTCGGCTTCGCTGACACTCTCAAGGTCACTTTGTTTGGGACGGTCAAGGCTTTGCCGATTCAGCAGATAACGCTCATTTTGCCTTGGAAGGTGCTGATAACGTTCCTGTTCTCCGCGCCACCTTGAGGGATGTCGATGGCAACGAAGAGACCCGTGACATCAACCTGGGTGAGCGTATCACCAACGAAGATGGCCACTTTCGATTCAGTTAGTATTTCCACTACCCTCCCGGGTGATGCTGAAAGCAGCTTGCTAACAGATTTAATTAGACTAAGCTAGCCTCAATAGCCATGTATATAAGTAGCAATGCATTATGATTTCACGAAATGTGCCCGGACATAGTTACGCAATGCTTACTTCTGTGACGCACGTCAAGCTTCCTGCTACTATACGCCGCGACTAGAAACAGCATTATTGTTATAGTCGTCGGTAAGGTCTTTGTGGTACGACACTCATGATTTGACGGAACTGCGTCATGCAGAAGCTAGTACGCATACATGTGTGGCTGTGCAACCTCGACACGACATTGCTAGTGCATGGCCAACAGGTCTCATTTCGGACCTACTTTACGTCTCACTCATAACCCTATCGGTCTCTTGCAGATCTCACATCGCATTTCTAGATGCATTTATAAGGCGGTTTCTTAGCACTTATGGCTAGTTCGTTGAAGTTTTCATACATACAGTATGTACTTGCATATGTTATGAAAATCCACGAATTTCCTCATAGCTTCTTTTAGTTCGTACACCCTCTCATTGCGCATCGAGCAATATAGCTTCTCACGAGTGGCGCCCGCACGAAACCCAACCTACAACTATAGTAATAGATGCGTTAGCATGGAATTGATATATACTCCTCCTCATGCTTGCTGAGCATCTCGCATCCGACGCATGTAGGTTTTGGGTAAACTTGGAGATATTGTGTACTTGTCTTTTTGCGCTATCGTTAGATACCACCGGCTGAACACGACTGAGCCCTCTCCAGCTAGGCCACCCCGTGCCTAAAAAGGTACAGTATACTGCATAGCAAAATCCGTTGTAGGACGGGCGATACCTATCCATACATCTTAAGAAGAAGGCGAGTATTCATACGAAGACTAGAAGTAGCGGCGACACGGTGGCAGATATCCAACATAGTCATCTCACTTGGCTTCGGGGCTAGTGGCACGGCGTTCAGAGTGGTATCACATGCCTGTGCTATTCTGCAAAAGAGATACTAAGTGCCATGTGACATCTGTAGTGCTTAACCATCCAAATGTTCTGTCAGTTACACCCATAGCAACGATGAGCTACTACACGTACTACTAACTATCTTTGTTTTGTACTGAGCATTGGTGAGCGATATTGTTCAGTCGTTCTTTGGATGTATTTACTTGGATATATCTACGTAGGGCCATACCACTCTAACCATAGAACATTGCTTGACTAGGTTTAGAATAGCCATTGCATCACGAAAGCAGAATATACGTCCAGAAACTAAGTTCTCCTATATGCGTAACCCTCTTCTTTTTGCAGATGGAGTAATCGATATTCTAAGATCATTGTATTAATACGTATTTACTATCACAATAGCAGTTGACATGTGGGTTCGAAGCTTCGATAACGTGGCGTTGTTAGAATAATTAGATCTTGAAACTTTAGCAGGTAATCGAACCATTGCCACTAGGAGATGAGCCATCGAAGCTGTTTTGATGGGGACTATAATTGGTTTGAAGTACAGCATCGCTGAATGTGTTTACCATTTATCAGCATAATATTTGACCTCAATCATTGAAACCGTTCATTCTTCTACTAGCTCATCGAGATATTATTCAACGTTGCGAAGCTATTTTATGAACCTTCGTTATGAAGACCATGTCCACGATGAAATAAGAAAGCTTTAGGAAGTTCATACGTGTTTCTCACAACCAGCCAGTTGATAAGGGAGATTACGATAGTAGCTGCTCCCACAACGGGAGCCCAGTTCATCGCATCGTCGGTGACAGGATAACTAAGAGGAATGCAGAACACAATAGCAGACAACAAAAGCCAGACTAGCGTCATGATATTAACCAAAGGTCCGAGCTTTCCAAGGCTGAAATAGCGATTCCGTGGCAAACTTTGTCGTCCGCGCGCCAATAGAAGGGTGAGAGGTATTCCATAGGAAAACAGCACGCAGATCACTCCCGAACCATATAGAGCGTTGAGGACGTATGAAGGCGCGAATTGCAGTGTGTCCAATGTGATGCCAATGCCTGCACGGAGCAGGATCGCATTCACTGGAAGCTGCATCTTAGGATTTACATGGGTAACCCAGGCAACGAATGGAAGACCGCCTGACTTCGCGAACGACCATACAATCCGGCTAATGGAGGTGACAGTAGAGATGGAAGCCTGCATAAATGTCGCGATGAAGATAATGTCCACAGTGATGACCCAGGCTTCGTTGTTCCAGGCGTCCCAGCATATCTGTAAAATTGGCTGACCACCCAATGGCTGCAGAAGATTGTCGTGGTTGATGATGCAAAACATAACGACCACAATGGTGATTATACCACCAATACTGGACAGGAGGAATGAGCCAAACATGACCTGCGGAATGCGTCTCTGTGGGTTTGGCACTTCTTCTGACATGTGGGTCACGGCGTCTGGCAACGCAAGGGCTGCTTGACCGGGAAAAAGGCCCATCAGAAACACGAGCCCATTTGAACTCCATCCGGTACGGTTGACAACATCAACGAAAACACTCGACCCTGATGCTTTAGGTTGTGTTTTGACAAGCAAAACTACGAGCATGTAGATGAGCCTTCCATTGATCCAGAACAGGGCAAATTTGTTGAGAAGTGGGTATATCTTGATCAGGGCAGTGTTGAGAATAACGCTGACGAGCGCCATGCATATCGCTAGCAAGTACAAGTGCCAGTGCTGAATGGTATACGACGGGCTAAGGATCGAGGCTCCGGCAACCACAAATTGTGAACTCAAGAGGTAGCCACCCGTGAGACCAAAAATCCAAGCCCATATGGTCATGATACCGTTGAAGTAGGCGAGAAATTTCTTGTATTTGGGCGGGGCAAGTACGGAGGTCCAATAGGTTTGACCTTGAATTCAGTTGTCAGCAGAAGCCGGCGAAATCCCGGGGAAAAAACTCATACCTGCGACGTGTGGGAAAGACGAGCCCAGCTCTGCGAAACTGAGAACAAGCAGTCCTTGCAACACAACCACAACCAGGAAACCCCAGAAGAAGAAAGGACTTCCGCCTACAGCCAGAGTGAACTGCATAAATCCGCATATCGATAATGGGGTGGCACTTGTGGTATACTGGACACCAAGCACACTCCAAAGGTTAAAGCGTTCGTCATCGAGTTCAGTGACTGCATAATTTTCGCCAATGCTTGGTATCGACACCAAGTCACCAGCAACACCATCTTCCAATGCGAGCTTCTTCTCCGATGATGGTTGACTGTCGACAGGTGCGGCGATCTGTCCAGCCATGTCTGCGAATATATGTAATTGTTGAAAAAATCTCCAATAAATAAGGGAAAAGGGATATTGAGAGATGGACAGGCTTGAGAAGACAAGCTATACATCTGCAGTCACGAACAGCAAGCTATATAGGCTAGTGCCTTCATCTGGGGAAATTGTGGGGTTTTAGTGCACTTGGCTGGCGCTATCGGCCTTTCCGGGAAGCTACTTATCAAGTGACCAGCTTTCGGTCCCTCAGCACGATAAGCAATCGGAGCTTCCGTGTGGAGGTGAGTGCGACATCCGACGCTGTTGCCAATGCCATATGCAAGGGACGCAATCTTGATTACGTCGATATCGCATTCAGGGAATGAAGGCTATCCTTTCCTCTAGCTCTATAGAATGCTCCCAATCCACCATACCCAATGGGAAATGGTTGAGAACCAGTACTACAGAAAATAGATCGTAGAGGAGTAGAAAAGAGAAGACTTTGTGAACTCTACACGCGCCAACATGAACATTAAATCAGTCAATACCTATATGCCACAAGTCAAATCTCATGGCGCTCACTTCTCCCAACGAAGATAAGGTTAAGAAGATATGCTGTGTGTAATAAAGCGCTAGCCCTCCGAAGACCTCGATACAGTGGACGCCTTGAGTAAAGATGTTCCATCCGCTGATAACGGAGAGTCAATACACCCAAATCCTGCAGAAGGCAGCACAGCAAGCTGAAGATAACATCTGACGTTGCGGCCTGTCATACTAGTAAATAAACCGCGAGAGGACAGCGAGGAAGCGAAAAGAATGAGATAGTGAGCACAAAGAGTGCAGAGGTGGCGCGCTAAGGAAACGATAAGAAGAGAGAAAAATGAAAGTGTGTGCGAATAGAATGTCTGGCGAACTCAAACATATCGCATATAGTCACAATATGTTCTGTGACTTGCGGCGACGCAGTGGAGCTAAGAAATCCGACGGAAATCCGATATGCGTTATCCATGCTGCAATAGTGGGGCCTATACGAAAATTCCGGAGCCCAACCTGCTGCCGAATGGTTAGGTGCAGAGCCTCAAAGAATCGCTAACACAGCCTTACTTTTTCGGTAGTTACTCGCGGGTATAGCTGTATGCTGATGGTTTCTTCACATATATCCATCAAGTATACGTGATCTGAATTTGACTACGACTTTGAAAACTCATCATTTAATACTCTTGCACGATTGCATACGACGAAATGGCAACAACAACCTACGTTGACCGTGCCCTCAAAGGCGCACATGAAGCGTACTCAAAACGGAATTCACGTTCCTTGAAAGCACATCAAGATGCCCACTCCCATCTTCTAGGAGGCAATACCAGGACAGTACTTCATGCAGATCCATTTCCATTGACATGGGCGTCTGCAAAATCCGGCACCCTCACATCTCTGGATGGCGACACATATATCGACCTACTGGGCGAATTCAGTGCCGGAATCTACGGTCACTCCGAGCCCCGGATAGCGGAAGCTGTTCAGATCGCGATGTCAAAAGGGTGGAACTATGGCGGAAACTCGCAGAAAGAGAAAGAGTTTGCCGAAAAGGTCTGTCAGCGGTTCGGTCCAGCAGGCATTGAGCTTGTTCGATTTACCAATTCTGGCACCGAGGCGAATACTACAGTTCTGGCTGCATCTCTTGCGATTACCAAAAGAAAGAAGATCCTTGTCTTCAGCGGTGGATACCATGGCAGTACACTTGTCTTCCTAATGGCACTGATTCAAGGTTCAATTGCGCCTTGCATGAACTTGCCTCATGACTTTGTATATGCGCCTTACAACAACATCGCTGAGACAAGTGCGGTTTTGGAAGGCCTCCCCAAGGACAGTCTCGCTGCGATCTTGGTTGAGCCTGTCCAAGGATCTGGTGGATGCAGGGCTGCAACTAAAGCATTCCTACACTTCCTTCGCGATACTGCCGACAAGACCAGTGCTTTCCTAATATTCGATGAGGTCATGTCTTCGCGCCTGGGTTATTCCGGTTACAGCGCCACACAAGGTGTGCGAGGAGATATGGTGACGCTCGGCAAGTACGTAGGTGGCGGCATGACCTTTGGAGCCTTTGGAGGTCGCCGAGATATCATGGAGCTTTTCGACCCTTCCAAGAACCAATTGTTCCATCCTGGTACCTACAACAACAACGCTCTCAGTATGCATGCGGGTATTGTGGGTCTAGATATCTACAACGCAGATGCAGTCGATCGACTGAACAAGCTCGGCGAAATCTTGAAGGCCAAAGTCCAGCAGATCTTGATCGACAATGGCATATATCCTGACACAGTCAAAAAAGCTTCTTCGAACCTTGTCGAGATCGATAGCTTCAAGCACGGTCTTACTGTACAGCTTGACGAGGACACTACGACAAAGCTGAGTCTCCCACCAATGTTCATCACTGCACGAGGGAGCATGCTCAACGTGCGTTTTTCAGGACCCGATGCTGCCAAGTGGCAGTCGCTCTACTACCACCACATGCTAGCGAGGAACATCAATATTGCTGTAAGGGGTTATACACCACTCACCCCCTGCGCCACAGAAGCGCACATAGACGACTACGCAAACGCTATACAAGAGTTTGTACAGTTGCACAAAGACCACTTGGTCGGAAAGCCTATGCAAAGTCTTCTTTGATTGGGCTTTCATAGGCCACTCATGCAAGTTACCGATTCAAGAGAGTACAATCACTGTGAACGTTGATTGTTGGTGTGGTTGAGAAAAGGATCGTGTATAGTTGTTGTGTAATTAAGAACTGAATAGAGTGGTATATCAACAGAGAATTAGTTGCTGTCGCTCTTCTAACAAATCTTAAACCCCGAACTTTCATTGATTGATACTATGGTGGATTTATGGATAAAAGATTTCATCTTTTCTATTTACCGGAAGTCTCGGCATTCGATCCACCCTTGTCCTTTGTGAAGTGAAATCCTTCCACATAAGGTACAAGTTGGCTCAGATGTTCTCAGACACATTGCAATCATTAGATTTAGTTACGCTGCACATAATCCACCTGGTAGAAAATGTCATGTTCAAGAAAGAAAATGGTAATACATGTTTCAGAATTATGGCGTTGGGTAGATAGTACCTTGTGATTTCATGATGCTTAACTTCTACAACTACACAATCAGCTCTTTAGACTTTCCATGCCCTGCAGCATAGGAGCTGCATTTGAATATCAGGGCAAATCGCTTAGCAGAGAAAATGATCCGACTTTGTCTCCTGATGAAAAATGACTCTCCTTGGTGCAGTGTGACCTTCTTTCCTGTCTCGTCCTCGAGGTCAAGTTCCCCTGGTAGAATCAGTAAGTTAAAAACGAGTTTCTAGGCCTATTCGAACATACCTCTGATAACGATGCCAGACTCCTCATGATCTGTGGGCCAGTAATAGTCTACCTTGCCTGGAATGACGCGCAGAATTCCAGCAAATAATTGGACATCTTTGTCTTGCTCTGCCGGGTCTGTACCAAGAATGCGACCTGTCAAACATGTAAGCACTTTTGCTGGCCCAGAACGGGAGAGAATTGGTGATACCGTAGTAGTGACAGGGTTCAACAAGACCTTGCACAAGTGGAACGTCGTATTGTGCGTTCTCCGAAGCGTAGTCGAAACCTATATCTCACAAAGTCTAAATCCAAAAAGAATTTTATATAAAATGTGTTTTTCGTTGAAAGGCAATGCAGACGAGGGTGTAAAGAGTTGATAGAGTGTTCCGCACCCTCTTGTATCAAGCAAGTAGACTACCATCCGCGTGTTATTAGCGGCGCTTCTGCAGGGAAGATTGCGATCCATTCATCATCCGTTCCTTTCAAGGAGTTTGCCGGACATCGTGCAGACCGCCCAATAACACTTTGCAACATCAAACTATTAGACGCTACCCCAAACTCTGGTAGGTTAGCCGTAGTTGAGGAAAGGGACGCCAAAAGCGTATTAGATCTTCGGTAGCAGGACGCTAGGAAATTCCGCAAAGGAAACCCAATGATAAGCTATAGGATTTTCCGGATCGTTCTCCACTTGGCGTTCGGCATGTAATCTGTCCAGCGGCAAAATCAATTAGTCAGTTCTGGGCGCCCGATCGATAGTCTAACCGCGGTAGAGAGTGTTCTGATCAAATATCCACCTGACGTCGAGTCCGGATTCGCAACAGTCTCGGTTGTACTGCGGCTGATCGTAATCAGCGCGCGCAGTTCGCGTTAACTTTCTCAATGTCGCCATTTTGTAAACTGCAGCTGTCACAGATTGTATAAGTGATCGTGCGATAATCTTACGACATGATCAATGTCTTAGCTTACGTCTGAACGGGATCAACCCGATGATAAAGTTTCAATTTCACAGGCTCGCCATGTCCCGAATGTGTTTTTGCGCCAATATCCCAAAACGGAAGTTCCGGTGCAGAACCCGGATCATACTCATAACTCCGTATCTCGACCTTTTCCAAACAAGGGTGGTCTGTGGCAACAGTTAGCAGAATACCAATATGCTTTTAGTGGCCCACTTGAAATATTCCCTATTACAAAACGCTTTCTAGTCTGTACATTTGACTTAGTTGACCCGAGTGCCCAGTCGCTATTTGTTTTTACATTTGCAACGAACAATATCAACAATAGCCAAGATGCTCTCACAGTTGACCGCGCAATTAAACACAATCAGTTTAACCCCGCAGTCGACTCCAACTGTGAACGACGCTCTGCACACTCCTTTAGCGGCTCTCACAGAACCTATTGTGGGCCATCTCCTTGGAGACTTTGCTTGTAGTTGGCGGTATACTGACGCGACTGCAGGTTTCCGAGCTTATCAAGCGTTTCCCAGAACAAGTATTCGAGGAGCATCATCCACGGTACAAGGCACTTCAGAATAGTTACTGGTCCGGATATCAAAAGACCCTGAAACCCCGATGTTTCTTTCAACCACATTCGGCGAAGGAGCTTGGCGAAGCAGTGGCTCTCTGTGCGAAAGAGCGATGTCCCTTCAATGTGAAGAGCGGTGGTCACGGTCACTTTGCCGGACAATCTAGTATTGAGGGAGGCATACAATTCGACCTGGTCAAGCTCGACACGTTCAAGATCAAGAGGGATGAAGGGACGGTTCTTGTTGGTCCTGGCAATACCTGGGGTTCCGTGTACCAGCGACTAGAGAAGGAAGGTTTAATTGTTGTGGGTGGAAGGTCCTATAACGTTGGGGTCGGCGGGTATCTGGTTGGAGGTATGTACCTACAGCGTTCCCCCTGCTGACGATGCGTGTCAACTAACTTTTCACAGGAGGCATTTCCTTCTACGCAGCGCGACACGGCTGGGGTATCGATAATGTGCGATCTTTCGAGATCGTACTCGCTGATGGTCGAGTGGTCACTGCAAGTTCAAAAAGTGAGCCAAAACTCTATCGAGCACTGCGAGGTGGCGGTTCCAACTTTGGCATCATCACAACTTTTGAATTGGAGGCATATCTCTATAATCGATTTTGGGGAGGCCGCACGATGATTGACAGTTCTCATGCCAGGCAAGCTATAGCGGCCTACGAGGGCTTTGTGAACAGGCAAGAAGAGGATCCGAAAGGCCACACCATCTTTATCGCAACCTATGATGAAGGACCACTTCGACTGATTCAATACATGGTCTACACTGAACCTCAAGCCGACCTGCCTTTGTTTGATGAGCTTCGCAAAGTTCCGACCATTGAGTCTTCGCTGGGAATGACTGATTATACAACCATGGCTGAAAACATCGCTGGCCTACAGGACGGTGTAGGATATCGTGCAGCGATTGCTACCCTGACCATCAAGCTTGACCAAGACCTTCTTAACTTTGCCTACGATGTCTTCGTTGAGGAGGCTTCGCCACAGTCAAAACACATCAATTCGACAATGGAGTTCCACGCCATCCCTCGAACAACAAACCCTGCTGGCAACATGTTCGGGCTGGAGGGCGCAGATGGACCTCTCATATCTTTCCTCTTGATTTTTGTAACCTCAGATGCGAATTACGACAACGAGGTAACTAGGATGCAGCAAACAATCATTAGACGTGTCGAGGAAGAGGCCAGGAAGCGACAGCTGTACCACCCTTTCTTGTTTCCAAACTATTCGGCCCAATGGCAGAATGTTTTTGACAGCTTTGGTGAAGCGAGCAGGAGGTACTTGACCGAAGTCGCCAACGTATACGATCCTCAACGAGTTTTTCAGCGCCTGCAACACGGATCATTCAAAGTTAGCAGTCCGAGTAGAGTCAGAGATGCGAAGTTATGAGGAAAGAATGCTGAGAGCGTTTTTAGAGAAAAGAATTAGAATTTTATTGTCCAATACGTAAGCCTTGACATGTTCTGGAAGTGATATAGACGGAGATGTGATTTTTGTTGTGTAAGATTTCCTCAGAACTCAATCTACGTCAATGAACAACGCTTAAAATTGCCGCAGCACATTCTCAGCGTCACTTGAGTGATGCAGATAACGTTATGCTACGGTAACAGTCATAAAACCAAGCATTCGCTCAACTCACGTGTGAACTTCTGGATCTTAGCTATCATCTTGAAAGATAATCTTCAGTTAATTAGACTAGATAGAACACGCATTTACATGGCACTGATACCGCGAAAGAATGTCGCATGACTGCTGGTTTGAGACTCATGATGATGGGATTTTGCCACTGGGCTGCGGGGGTGAATACGAAGGATCTCGTGATCTAACACTTGCCGTGCTTCGGAATTTCCGATTTCTCGGCATGCATCTCGGTCTATGCAGCAAGGTTGACTAGCACATCCGTAAAACGTCGAACTCTACGAATGGCTCCACATTCGGATAACTACTTACTAAAACATTCATCTCATAAACTTTCTTCTCCTTCACCTTGAGAAATCATTAATAAAAAAGCAAGAGTCGTATTGCCCGTCAACTAAGCAAGGATTTCAATCCGACAACCAAGTCCGCTTTGGCTGTCATTGCCTGCTGAATCGACTGGCCGGCCATATACACAGCGAGCATTCGACGAAAGCGCCACAATGGGAAGTATTGATTACATTCCTGCCTCTGCCACAAACGGCAATCATGCATACACGGTCGAGGAGAATGATCTGGGATATTCACGTCCACTGCGCGTTATTTGCATTGGGGCTGGCGCGACCGGATTAGACCTTGCCTACAAAACGGAAAGGCATCTCAAGAATTTCGATCTCCAGATCTACGAAAAGAACCCAGAGCTTGGAGGAACATGGTTTGAGAACACGTCCGTATCATCCAACCGAATATCGAATTGTAACTAATGCGAGGATACAGTTATCCCGGGTGTGCTTGTGATATCCCTGCGCATATCTACGAGTATGAATGGGCTCCAAACCCCAACTGGTCTCAATTGTGAGGACGTTTCCGAATCACAGGAAGGCTATGTTCTAATGTTCAATTACAGCTATGCTTCACAACCAGAGATTCTTCAGTATTTCCGTGACACGGCAACGAAGTTTGACCTAGAGAAATTTATCAAATATGACAGTGAAGTCGTTGAGGCTCGCTGGAATGAAGAGAAAGGTCAATGGCTCGTCAAGATACGCTCTCGATCGACTGGGGAAACAGTAGAAGACTGGTGTCATTTCCTGATCAACGGTGGTGGGTTTTTAAAGTAAGCGCTCGGTTTCATTGTCGAGTTCATACGCTAATATCTCTCAGCAACTGGCAGTGGCCGGCAATTGAAGGTCTACACTCCTTCAAAGGCTCATTGTTGCATTCAGCAGCTTGGGACAACAACGTGGACTTGAAAGGAAAGAAAGTTGCAGTGATTGGAAACGGCTCGTCAGGAATACAGCTCGTGACCGCAATACAGCCAGGTACGTCTCGTTAAATAAGCATTTTGAACCAGGATACTAATTGAAAAAGTGGCTGCGCACCTTGCGACATTTATGAGGAGTCCTACTTGGATTTCAACTACATTGGGCCAAGATCTCGCCGGCCCTAATGGAGCCAATTTTGATTGTATGCATCAAGACGATCATACGCCACTGAGGTTTGACTAATATCTTTGAAGACACGGAAGCACAAAAGCGCGAATACACAGAGCACCCGGAAAAGCTGGTTGCGTATCGGAAAGCGATGGAAACAGATTTGAACGGTGGATTTGCATCGGTATGTTACCAATCGCGCCCAAACGCAGCATTGTCCACTAACGAATCAACTCAGGCGCTCCACGATTCGCCACAGCAAGCCCAGGCGAGAGAAGACTTGACCAAAATGATGCGTGCCCGGTTAGGCAAGGACAATCCTTTCGTAGATCGCATTATTCCTAGTTTTGGTGTGGGATGCAGGTGGGGAAACAAACGAAACCCTTGATTCAGACGGTGTGCTAACTCTGCTGCAGGCGACCAACACCAGGCGTCGGCTATCTCGAAGCGCTAACAGAGAAGAACGTTCGCGTGGTATTCGATTCCATCACAAAAGTAGTCCCGCAAGGTATCCAGCTCGCAACAGGCGAGATCATCGAACTAGACGCAATTGTCTGCGCTACCGGTTTCAACGTCTCCTGGAAACCGCGCTTCCCCATCATCGGCAGAAACAACATCGACATGCGCGACCAATGGAGCTCGCGACCAACAGCGTACCTTTCACTAGCCGTACCAAACTTCCCAAACTACATCCGTTAGTCTTCACAAAACTCCCCTTTGTCATTGTAAATAGGCTAAGCTGACAATACAACAAAGTCTACATGGGACCAAACGGACCGCTATCCCACGGCTCCGCACTCCCGAGCATCGAGCACATCACAAAATACGTCATCAAGCTCCTTCACAAGGCGCAAACAGAAGGCTACAAATCCGTCGTGCCATCTCAAAAGGCACTGGACGACTTTATCGAACACGCAGACACTTTCTTGACGCGCACAGTCTGGAATGCAAAGTGTCGATCCTGGCTGAAAGGAGGTAAGAGCAGCTCTGCCTTCTATTTGCGATATCATGCGGGTCCTGTTAGCTGACAAAATGAACCAGGGAAGGAAGACGGACCGGCGTTGGTGCACCCTGGCAGCCGATTGCACTGGTTCCACATGCTCATGAATCCACGGTGGGAGGACTTTGAATGGACTCCGACGAATCAGAATAGATTCGCATACTTTGGAAACGGGTTTACTATTATGGAGACTAAGGGCAAGGATAAGGCGTGGTACTTTGGGGACCCGGATCAAGGGTATGAATCTATTATCAATTGAGAATGATGGTCTGTGCGTTGTCCCTTTGAAGACTATGGTTTAGATATCTAGGAGGGACAGCTGTATTTCATGTGTAGATGAACATTTTGACTTTAAGCGCTATCATGTGATGGCATTTAATTTGTACGCCACGTCTCTCATTTCTTCTTTCTCAAGAGTTCTCTGGCTGCACGTCATACGTCGTCGGCAACCGCTGCTAACCCAAAGACATTTGTGATTGTGATATTTGAAGATTTATACAAAATGTGCCCCTATATTTTCCTCGCCGTGAAATATTATAAGTATTGTTTTTTTCAATGGTCCTTGCACGCCTAGTTGCAGGATTTTGACAAAGCGTGCAATACTTCGCGCTCTTCTCATTTAGCCCATATATCTCCGGTAAACAACGCCGACAGCCTACTTCGAGTGCATCTTAAAAGCTCTCCTTAAAAAAAATACAAATAGTTCTCTACTATCACTACTCAGCAGAATGTTGGAGTGGTTGCACATTGTACGTTTTCAATCACTGTCTTTCGACCCGGGAGTACGATTCAAACTTGGGTATCGCACATCGCTAGCCTGGTGCCTTCACCGTGGCGTAGCTCTCAAGGTATCTGAGCTAGCGATCTATAGCTCGAGATTTCCATCCGGTATCCAGCCGAGAGAATCACCGAAGAAGCCAGCTATGTCATACCCAGACGTTGGCATGGTCATATACAATGAAGAGCTTGGGCCTGGGAAATCCAGAAAACTTGTTCCAGTGGGGGAGATTTCGCATTCATCCATCTCATTCATCTAGAAAACGTCAACGGGTTTGTCGCAATGCGAAAGATAAGGGAGAAATCTTGACGTAAGAGTTGCGAGAAAGGGGCTTCGACGATAACAAAAAACCGGAAACATACCATACTGTTGGCCCCTGTGGCCGACAGTTGCTCAAACTCATATTGCGACATGAAATCAGGATTTCCAACTCCGAGTGAACTGTCGTTAGGTGGCTCTCGGCGAATGTCGGATCCGGCACCTGCAAGAGTATTATCAGCGGTATTTGCTGAGTCTCCGGTCAAAGACTCAACGTAGAGGCGTGTGATGGAGGTAAAATCTGCGACCCTGGCATCGTGGATGGTGCCTTGCGCTAATAAGTCGAGTCTGGCGTAGTGGGCAGCAACTATGTCAAGGTATGACAGATTTCTCCTGGTCTCAGCATGTAGCGGGTTGTGAACAACAAAATCGAAGACAATGAACATTGCAACCATTGGCATAACTCCGAGTATCCTGTTCACCGTTAGTGGCTTATCGCACGTGAGTTTGCTGACTGGAAAAATTTACCAGACAGGAGTGAAGGGATTCATGGCGATCATATAGGTTGACTCGATGATCGCGCGTGCTGTTGTCAACAAACACTTCTCGTTTTCGGATCTTCGCGGCGATCCTTTGTTCGGGCACCGATTGAGAGTTATTCGTGATATACAAATTCTCAAATTGTAATATGAGAAGTGGATCCTCAATGCCATTTCTTGCATATACAGAGGCCTGGATCGATGTTGATGCAATGACGAACCGGGACGCAGGCTATCGGGAATCGAGTTTAGCCATGATTGCAGTTCGTAGTTGATGCAATCCATACGCCGAAAGCATTCTTCTGTTGGAATCAAGGTAGCAGATACCGAGAAGAGGGAATCATATGCTCTTGACAGAATCCTCGAGTAGCGTGCCCAGCAAGGAAGCCAGGCCAAACCTTCGGTGTGTATCGGCAAATCTGTGGGAAGCGGACAGCTGATATCCATGTCCGATATCAACTAGTGTTTACCAATCAGCAAATCGATTTCTTGTGAAAAAAAGGCCCACACGACATACAGAAGCGCTGCTTGAGTTAAAAGCGTACTCTTTTTCCAAGCAATATACGACCCAAAATATCCTTCTACCTTCTTGGTATGGGCCGCGGTCAAGGTTTCTCTTGTGCAAACCCAGAGTCATGACTGTCCTTGCCGCTTCTGAGATGCACAACGTCTCGATCTGCAGACTTGAGTAATTCAGAGCGAATACTGCCTAGAGTCAAGTTGCGGTTAATATTGGCGATGACTGTATTCATACTTGTGTCGCCTTACCATTGCTGTCATTGTCTGGTACAATTAGCATAAAAGCTCTTGAGCAAGACTGAGACATACCTGGGCTTTGAGTAAAGACGCCTTACACATCAACACATCTTGGAAATGGTGGAACACGAGGCTGAAGTAGTACCATGCTAGGCCCTTTGCAGGCTCAAATGAACCCCCGTCATGGTACATGCACCCGAGGCTAAGCACAGTGTGATACAGAACCAGCCATGTCTCATGAGTTGGACCTGAGTCTTGGGGATTGAAAGATGAAGCTCTCTCCTCGAATGAATCTCGATCCAGGAACGGGTATATCATGTGGACTTGTTCAAAATAAGCTATAGTTCGATTAGCTCGAGAAAAAATATGCATCTGACACGAGGAATGTGCGTACATTGGATGTATTGAGATCTACGCTCAGGAGAATCATCATTGTCGTCAGGTCGTCCATGGGGTTGAGAAGTAGGAGCCTCCCAACGGGCCTGCATCTGTGCTTCCAAGGTGTTTACCAACGTTTTGAGCTTGTCATGGCCAAGCTTCAGACATAGATTGTCGACAGCGTTGTCGGAAAAGAATGCGAGACTCGAACTTAGGACTGATACATACAGTCACCTATCAGAAGTTTGTTCGCGTAAGCACGGGCCCACCCCAACCACAATCGAGCTGCAGAGCTCCATCTTCTTCAACACCACGTAACTACATCAAAATGGCATCTTTTTCTACCAAAATTTCGAGCAATCGAAT
>NW_006912394.1:0-19414 GCF_000523435.1 Bipolaris zeicola 26-R-13 | reverse complement strand
TATTTTTGTATTTATTTGGCTTTAATTTACAATTAAAATATATTGTTATCATTGAGGTGATCATTATCGTTGAGGTGATAGGCCCGTGCGGAGCACGGGCAATTTCATTGAAATTCTGCTACAGCAGCCGTTGGGCCCGAGTACGTTACTAGGAAAATATTTTTGTAAAAATGAATCTGGCACCACAAGCAAGCGCAACATTGTTCTGCATTGTCTCTGCCCTAGCCGATGATACAAGACCTATCTGTGTTCTGGAAAATGATCTATGTGGTTATCGTTGATGTACCCAATGGATCCACGGACGCCGCTTCGATTTCTGTGTACTTAGCTTTCAACCCCTCTGTCGCTCGTTCACCAAGCGCGATCAAGTTTTTGGCTCCGAGCATCTGCAAAATGGTAATCTCTGTACCAAATATTGTTCTCCACCAGCTTCGCATCTCTATAGACACTAGACTGTCCAAGCCAACATCTAGTAGCGAACGAGAGGTGTCGATCTTACTATCATCCTCGTCCCCAAGTGGCCGAAGAAGCATAATCGCGATCTTTTTCGCAATTTGTCGCGCAAGGAACGTAGCGGTATCTGATTGAGTAAGAATCATTGGCTCAGCGATGACTTGATTGATAAAATATTTGATGGCACGAGTGGGAGAGTCTTCTCCAGATTCCGACGCTGAAGAAGCACGAGAAGAATCGAAGTTCGTGTAGTATGCCATGCGCTGGTCACCCTTCCACATTACGCGGTTTGAAGGGTCAGTCAACGACGTTCGGCTTCTGACACCGATGCTCATTGAAGATCTACACGTTCGCGATGTCCCATCTACAGACCTAGTGGCGGGAGTAATGAGAGCCAGCGTGATCGCGTCCAGTAGTTGTGGTATGCGAATACCGAAGCCTCCTTGCAATCGTGTGCGCTCCAATATCAATGGATTTTCTGCGATATATCCATGGTCGTACATTAGCCCAATGTCGATGGTCGAAGCATTGAGGCCGAGAGAATTCCGGAACTGTGCGAATGAATTGAGAAAAGTGTTTGCCGCCGCGTAATTGGCTTGACCAGGGCCACCGAAGAGACCTGAGATCGAGCTAAAGAGAAGGAAGAAGTCGAGAGTTATGCCTCTTGAGAGGCACACGTTGTGCAAGTTCCATGTGCCATTAAGTTTCGAATCGTTAGCTGCGCTCCATGCGGCATGTGTCATATGATGAAACCCCATGTCTTGTAACTCCATGGAGAGATTCATTATCCCACGCACAGGGGCGGTCGCAGCTGCAACAGCCTTCTCCACGTCTCTTGTGTTGGCGACGTTTCCTTTTACTGCCGTGATTTTGCTTCCTTGAATTTCGAGTTCTTTGAAGAATGCCTTATCCGTTTCTCTTTCCCCAGCAGATCGAGAAAGGAAGATCAGGTGCCTCGCTCCATTCTCAACCAGCCAATTTGCGACGATACGACCAAGGCCACCAAGTCCACCAGCAAGCAGATAACCTGCCTCTGGGTTAAACGCAACCTTTCGCTTAGGATGTATCGTAACCAAGTTTGGTGAATCGGTTGGCTGACCGCCTGTGTTTCCCACAGAAAGGACGACTTTGCCCATATGCCTGCCCTGCTGCATATATCTGAAGCATTGCTCGACCTCGGACATTTGAAAAATCTTCATAGGAGAGATGGGCTTGATGTGACCTTCCTCATAAAACTCAATCATCCTCTTCAAGAGCCTTCGCCGCTCAGTCGGTCGACTATCGCAAAGATGAGCGAGATCGACTCCGTGATAGCTTCTGTTTTCAACAAAAGGATTCAAAGACAAGCGGCCGTTTCCTAGTAAATCTCGTTTCCCAATTTCGATCATCTTTCCGAACTCCGCCACGCATTCCCAAGACGCGTGAAGAAGTTCACCGGAGAGCGAATTGAGCACGATATCCACCCCTGTGCCATTTGTGGCATGCATAACATCTGCCACGAAGGATCGGCTGCGAGAGTCGAAGATACGGTGCCGTGGTATGCCCATCTCATTCTCGAGGTACTTGGTCTTCTCTTCTGTGCTGACTGTGCAATATATCGTGGTGCCAATCATCCGGCACAACTGGATAGCGGCAAGACCAACGCCGCCACATGCTGAGTGCACCAGAACGGTTTGCCCATTGCGCATTTGACCAACTTCGAGTAGTCCATAGATGCATGTAAGGAGTACACAAGCCATGGTGGCAGCTTCCTGGAAGGAGAGAGAGCTCGGAAACGTCCAACAGTTGATGCTAGGTACGAGGGCCTCTGTCGTGAACAAACTTGCCCCACCCATGACTATAACTCTGTCGCCAATCTTTAGATCTTCTACTGCTGATCCAACAGCTCGGATCACTCCTGCAGCTTCCAACCCAATCTCTTGATTTGGAAGTTCGATGAGGTCCATAGCGATCAGCACATCCTAAAACAATCAGTCTTTGTCAGCTGAGTTCAAATCACTACGTCTAAGAATGATTGCTATAATCTCACCCTGAAGTTGAGTCCAGTGGCCATGATTTCGACCACAACTTGATTATCTCCAGGCTCTACAGAGGGACGCGCGGCCCATTGAAGTGTATCAAGCCTGCCAGCCGTCCCGATCGTTAGATCCAGTTGGGTATTCTCTGTGATCGGTGTACAGGTCACCTGCTTGCACAGCGCCGAATTGATGTCCAAAGGATAAATGCGTGGCACGTATACTCTGCCATGCTCAACCGAATATTCAAGCTCCAGGTCTCGTCCCAGTAAATGCCGACGGGAAAACTTTTGGGCAATTTGTGCAACAGCCTTCCAACTGGAATCGTTTAACCGGTCAATCTCGCATATCGCTATGTCAGTCTCCACGTCCTTTCGAATGGTGCGCATGGCTCCAGGCGTCTGGCCCCAGCGGGGATGATCGCAGCTAAGCTGGGAGCTGCGAGTTAACCAAAGAATACCATCCCTGGATTCCGAGATTCGAACCAGAACGTGGCGCAACTTATCAAAATTGGCGGCTTCAATTCCCATGAAGAATGGCTTGCTGACATCAAGCAGACATATGATGTCTTGTTTTGGTAGTTTTGCTAGCGTGTCCCAATGTTGGAGCGCTGTGTCGAATATGCCGTTTTGAGATAATTCGATTTCCAGAACTCTGGCTGCATGTTCGGTGCTGTCATCAAAAAGTAGCGTGATTGGTTTGGGTATGACGTCTTGAACCCTAGGGTGGGATATCATATACGCGTGGGTCTGGTATGGTCGAGGGGCATCCAACATGTGATCGACTACCCCTGCGAAACCCGCGTTTCGGAGCTCGCGGTCCCACCTCTCGGGTTGCACATAAGGTTCATCAAGACGCCCATCAGCCTCACCTAGCCACCATCCAGGAAGGATACCCATGGTGAGGTTGATACCTTTCACATCAGTGCAAAGCTCCTCAAGGTAAAACGTTCCATCGTGTTGTAATAGGGCATGTACATTGCGTAAAGCTTCTTGGAGATTAGGGACAGCATGAATGACGTTCGTAGCGATAATAAGGTCATAGCTGTGACGCTGAAACCCCTGGGTGATTGGGTCTTTTGCGATATCCAGAACCTTGAAATCAAGTGCAGGAAAGTCCTTGAATTTCTCTTTCGCGGTGCTGAAGAATCCAGCAGAAATGTCTGTGTATGTGTAGCTGGACCACAATTTTCCTCCATCTGAAGTATTCACCAAGGCTGAAAGGAACTCGCGAGTTGTTCCACCAGTTCCAGCCCCGATCTCTAGGATCTTCATATTCGGTTTCTGGTGCCCAAGGAGCTTGATATAAGGCGCTCGATCTGTTGACTTCGCGTCCTGGTAGATCTTGGTTAATGAATCATCAGCCATGAGAAGCTCCAATGGAGAGATTTCTTCTTTGATGAGCTTTACGATATTGTCGGTGATCTTTTCTATCGCATGCGCAATGGATGAAGATGGGCCATTTTTAACTTCTGATGTGACAGTTTCGAGCGAACGCAACGTATCGGGGATTGATTGTCGCTTCATCCAAGATACAAACTTTCTCAACGTATCTGACGCAGGCTCTATATCTTGGACTTGGCCTAGTGCTTTTTGAATATGAAGGAAGGTAAACTCTTGCAAAATTGATCCGTTTGTTGCTGCTTTCGTGTCATGCTTGACTAACGCTGACATGGTTGTGAGACTAGGCTCCAAGTCCCATGTTACCAAAGCCCCAGCATGAGCATCAGCTTCAGTTGTTGCATCTAGCGGAGTCAATTTGATTGTATCCAGTCTCATGACAAGAGACCCATCAGGACCAATAGCATGACCCCCGGCATGAATCTTCCCATGTGCTAGATACTGTGCAGAAGTATGGACTTGAAGGTCTCCTGAGCAGTCGTAGACCTCCATCTGCTTGATAAATGTAGGAATATTCATTCTCTTGATGGCATGTCCTTTCCCATTGCATGCGGCCAGGGCCGTTGTTTGAAAGAAGATGTCGATTGTTGTTGGATGGACCAAGTAATGTGATTCACAGTCGGTCGGGGTGTTATCACAAGCAATGGCCTTTGCAATCTGCTCCTTTGGTGTGCATCCGATATCCTTCAATCCTTGGAAGAAAGGACCATATCTGGCTCCAACATGCCACATGGCTTGATACCACTTGGCAGCATCTGTTTTCCGCGGAAATACATCGTTGGTGACTGATAGAGAAGGCGGTGAAGAAGTGATTGCCTCGACGGATCCCGAGCAGTGTTTGGTCCAGTCAATTCCTGAATACGATGAGATTGTAAAGTCCCACCCATTACTCTCCAGGTCGTTTGTAACGCGCCATCTTCTCATTGAGGTTATTACTTCGACTGGTTTGTTCTCTTCTAGGATCATTGCGGCACCAATGACCATATTCTTGACACAGAAACCAAGGAACTCGCTGCCTTGATCAGGTGTGTGCAATCTTCGACTGGCCTCTCCAGCCATAGTGACATATGCTGCGCATGGCAGCACTACATCGCCATGGATATTATGGTCTCGTAGCCAAGGTACATGTTCAAGTTGGAGTAAGTTTCTGAAGCTTGGTTGACTTTCCGTATTCTCCAAAATCAGTGATCCCAGAAGCTCGTGATGCGGGAATCTTGGATATCGCCAGGCCTGGGCGATGCGGTTGTGAAACATATGTACTCCGTCATGGTGCCAAGGATACAACGGCATGTCTGTAAGCACTTTTGCATCATTGTTCGGATTCGTTAAGCGATGTAGGTCGAGGTCTACTCCATGCTGCCACAGCCTACCCAGTGCTGTCAGGAATGTTCTTTCAGAATTTTCTTCCCGGTGAAGGCACGAAGCATATGGCCAGTTGAGTGAGTTTTGAATCAAAATCTGCTGGAGAGGTCCTGAGAGTGCCCTGTGAGGACCCAGTTCAAGAAGGCAAGAATCGCTGTTTGAAGCGTCTTTGGAGTGGGCGATAAGGCTACTAACAGCCTGCAAGAAAAGGACCGGCGATTCGAGGTTGCGACGAAAGTATCGGGCATCAACGCGCTCGGAAGCTGGTAACAAACCTCCGGTAACGCTTGAGTAAAAGTCTGACTTGAAAGACCCTTGAAACTTTGAAACTTCGTCTTCTAGAACGGATGCCATCATTCCTTCGTATTCGCCTCCAATATTGAGCATATGGTATGAATGGTACGCGGTATTCACCTTCAACCTACGCACGAAAGCGCCGGGATTGTGGGTTTGAATAGCATTCATTGCCTCTTGTACAGCCGCCTCATCACCAGAAATGGTGACGCTTGACGGCGAGTTATTGCATGCAAGTACAGCGCCATGTGGAAGGTATGCAGCGACCTCATCCCAGCTCAAGCCAATTGCAGCCATGGCACCACTTTGCAAGACAGTTTGCGATGCGATTCCGCGATAATAAGCGATTATTATGGCTGCTCGGCGGGATATTCTGCCAGCCGCATACGCTGCAGCTATCTCGCCGGATGAATGACCAAGGACAGAATGGGGTTTGATTGCAAGGTCAGCCAGAGCGTCTACGAGAGCAACCTGTATAGCAGTACACAGGGGCTGGGAAATTGCAGGTTCGTTAATTTGGCTGGAAGCAGCACATCTTTCCAACTCTTCCTGTATGCTCCAACAAGGCGGCGTTGGTAGCGTTCCAAGCTCACGGTCCATTGCTCCAATGGAAGACGCAAATGCAGCGTTGGACCATAGCATCTCAATACCCATACGCGGCCACTGCGCGCCTTGACCGGTGAATATCATAATCAATCTTGATTGGCACGCTCCTGTGAAAGATATACCAGGGTGTGAATCCACGGACATGCCTTGCACAACCGCAAAGGCGCGATGGGTGAGGTGCTGACGTCGGCAAGCCAATGTATAAGAGATGTCTCCGACACTCTCAATGTTGGTCAAGCCATATAAGTGCATGTCTCGTACATGTGTTTTCAGTGATTCTGGTGTGTTTGCTGTCATGAGAATCAACCTCCCCGACTCCACAGGTGCTTCTGAATCTGGGTCCATAGAGAGACCTGCTCGTTCCATATCGGCTATCTCCAAAGATCCATTGGAGATACCTATGGCATTTGAACAAGGTCCATTTCGCGTAGTATTGATGGACCGATTCTTTCGAGACAACGCGTACCCAGCAGCAGACTCCAGGATAACATGAGCATTAGCACCGCCAATACCAAAGCTGTTGACCGAAATTCGCTCGCGTTTATCTTCGGGCCATACAATACAATCGACTGGAACCCTGAGATCCTTCTCGGAAAACGGGATCTTGGGATTGGGGGTTTCGAACTTGATGTTTGGTGGTATGACACGATGTTCCAAAGCCAGGACTGCTTTAATGATGGAAGTGATTCCTGAAGCCCCCTCGGAATGACCCACGTTGGGCTTAACTGACCCAATATACACACCACTGTTCCCAAACACATTCCCAACTGCTAAAGTCTCAATAGGGTCGCCAGTGGGAGTGGAAGTTCCATGACACTCCACGAACGCGGTTTGGGTGACTTCAGACTCTAGGATCCCGGCAGCCTGGTATGCCTTGCGAATCATCTGCTCTTGACTCGAAGAACTCGGAAGACTTAACCCGGCAGTCTTTCCATCGGCATTGGTAGCAGAGCCACGGATGATGGCCCGGATAGGATTTCCATCCTTGATGGCAGCACTCAGCGGCTTGATGTAAATCATGTTGACAGCTTCCCCGCGAGCGTAACCGTCTGCAGCTGCATCAAATGTTCGACAGGACGAGTTGGGGGAGAGAACGCCCTGTTCTGCCATGTCGGATATCATGTCAGGACTCCAGAGCAGATTACACCCACCAACCAGAGCTGCGCTGCAGTCTCCACTTCGAACGGCAACGCATGCTTCGTGCAATCCGATAAGGGATGCTGAGCATCCTGTTCGTATGGTCATACTCGGGCCCTTGAGATCATACTCATAAGATATTCGGTTTGCAAACATAAAGTCCCCGTAACCGGTGACCTTATACGGGCTCTTTGTCAAAGGATCTTTCATGGCCATCTCCGCCCAATCGTCTCCAAATGATCCAATATATGTACCAAAGTTTTTTCCATGCCAATCGGTTTCTCCGGCACTTTCGAAGCACTCCCGCGCAAGTTGAAGAAGGATCTTCTGTTGGGGGTCCATGCGTTGAGCTTCTTGTTGGGACATACGAAACAAAGAATTGTCGATAGCACCCACTTCAGCACTTTCATCCAGGAAGTAGCCATATTGCGAATTGATATAGCCAGACTTTCCTGAAATTGAATGGAAAGCCTCAGCATCGAAGCGTTCGAAAGGGATGCGTGCACGAGCATCCTTCTTTTGGGTGAGGAACGTCCAGAACTGGGCAGGTGTTTTGAGCCCGCCTGGTAAGCGAAGAGCCATGCCGCAAACGGCAATCGGGTCAAGTTGTTTGTTCATGTTGGTTCGTTGGGAGATGACCAAATCTTGCAGTAGGTTATGATGTGAAATGCACACTGCAAGAATCTCTGATCGGGAAACCAAAGCAAAATTTATAGATCAAAAGATACAATGAATGTCATTGAAGATATCGGACCAGCAACTGCCGGTCGTGATAATTCTTGCGCTTCTGCAGTTATCCGAGCTTTGCTTTTTCCAATGTCAAAGCCTCACCGATGTACGGTTACTGACTTGCAGTGGAGCTGAAGAAAAAAGCAAAAAGTGGCGCATGCAGTTCATTTATTTCCAGCCGAGGTTCTGTAAGTCCACAACACTATCTGATTTGTTATCTATAGTGCAGTTTCTAGGGTACGACGGAGTGTGAGGGGGAAGGGCGAGGGAGGCGAGGGTATAATCATCTACACTAGATATCATTGGTAGATATTGTAACTAGGCTAGGAAAGAATGTATATTTCCTAGGTACATCAATACCCAAACAAGACACGACATCATCAGGGCTTTGAAGTGAGATGGCGAATAATGATAGCACGTGTCAAGGGCATGTTTGGTATAGAAAGCAGACACATCCAGCATTGATAATCTACCCAATAGCCCTTCACGTTGGTCAATCTTGACAAAATGCGGTATGTGGTGCGAGAGATAAGAGCCTACTAGTATCAACAGTGATATGGGTGCTCATGTGCTCTCTGGCAATCTTTACCGACCGATTAGAGCCTGACACTTGCACCTGGAGTAAGCAGCCATGAGTGAAATAGAGTCTTACCAATCTTCCATTTTGATTGTTGCGCATAAGGATGGGTGTACTGGTCAAGCACTCTATTTGACTTATCAATTTTAGTGTGACGCAATCGATGGATCTCACTCTGAGTGGACTACTATCGAACATATCCTACCTTGCTAACTTGCATATGCCTGTAGGCTACTCCCAAACGATACTCACTATGTCTGGTATCAAAGCTCTCGGCTTACTTTCGATAAGGTACTTTTCACATCTTTTGACGGGCCGCGGAGTGGCGTTGAGAACGGGAGGCCGTTCCCCACACCGATCTTGATTGCTTTGCGCCCAATGTCTAGCTTCATGCATGATCATGATCATGAGATATTCCCTGAATTTCTCGCCTTGTGAAATGGGGCTTTGACGCATTCAGTGCCTGGAATTCCGTATTGACTCGCAAGAAATAGATAACGAAGCAACTTGTGTATGACAACTCCATGCATATACTGAACGAAGCGAGAAATAGTGAACATGAAGCCTCATTGTAATTACCGTAAGTCTATGGCCTATTTTGGCGGCTGAAAGGAGATTGCAAAGATCTGCAGAATTGAGAGACAGTACATCTATTTGTAAGTGTTTTGAATGCATAACATTCTTATGCTTTAGTACCGTTGAGAAATTGCTTCCTCGTAGCTCTGGTCTTGCCGTTGAATCTGCTACTACTTTTCCGGTTTGAGTTACTTGACGTTGAAAATTTCGCGCTGTCAAACATCCTTGCAGTGTTGGATCGCATGTGAAAGGAAGTGTAGGAAGTACAATCGAGTCACCACCACACCGAAAAAAGCACGCGCCAGCCTTGTGAGGATTGCCTTACAAATTGCTTGCTTTTTTGATGGGGTCTCCGGGTTATCAGCGAATACGAGGAGATCGACGGCGCACGCGATCTGTATTTTTGCTTTTTGAATTGCTTCCATGCGCGGCGCGTCCCGTAGTATGTTGATCTCACTTCTTAGCGGTACGTACGCTCAGGCCATCCAGCGACTATTCCTTTCCGAGCGAACACGATTTGTTGCTGCCAAGTGATAAAGATACCATCTATCAGCATCTTCAAGGTACGATAGGTTGTCATTCACATATTTCAAACTATTGTTGCCACTAAATTTACGCGTACGTAGATAACGTTCATCAAACGCCGCATTTTCTACCATCCGTTGACATAAGTATGACGAACATCTCATTAGTAGGAGACGTTCCTCGACCATCTCCTGGAATCGCTTCTGAACAAAGCGAAATTCTATCCAAACGATATTTGAAAGCTGCTTTTGGTAGTCTATGTATCATCGTACTGATGGTAGCTCTCGATGCCACCTCACTTGCAGTAGCACTACCGGTAAGTCACATGATCAGAATACTGCGCGGTTTACTTCAGTTTTCAAGAGCCATATCTGACGGAAATAAAGGTGATCACGAAAGCACTAGAAGGCTCTGCTGTCGAGGCATTCTGGAGCGGCACATCATTTCTTCTCGCGTCGACAATCTTTCAACCAATTCTTGGGTCGCTTTCTGACGTGTTCGGGAGGAAATTGTTGATTGATCTTAGTCTCCTGCTGTTCTTGATAGGTTCAGTCGTCATTGCAACCTCTAGTTACTTTACAACAGTACTGATAGGCCGCACGGTCCAAGGTGCAGGTGGGGGCGGTATCATATGTGTAACGGCATTGATCGTCGTCGACAAGATACCTCTTCAAGAGCGTGGAAACTGGCTTAGTTTGCTTGGTGCCGTGTTCTCGGTCGGTAATGTCTCTGGCCCTTTGCTTGGTAGGTTATGTTTATCCTGATTAGTGCGCTGCTCACAAACGAACCCCTAGGTGGCGCGCTGGCAAAGGAAACTTTATGGCGCTGGATTTTCTGGATTAACCTCCCTTTGATTGGTATTGGTGGGATATCAATCGCGATCTTCCTAAAAGTTCACAAAAGACCTGGCTCGTTTGTGAAAAAACTAAACGAGCTAGATTGGGTTGGGATGGGCCTCTTTCTTACCTCCACAACGGGTTTCCTTATCCCGATCAGCCGCGGTGGCATCGAATACCCGTGGAGTTCATGGCATACACTTATACCCTTGCTTCTATGTACTGCTGGGCTTGTAGCTTTAGCTATACATCAGGAATACGTGGCGAAGAGACCCTTTATTCATACCGACGTTTTCAAAAACCGATCTGCGGCGATCATCCTCCTGCTGACGGTACTGTATGGTCTTATTCTCTCAGCAGTTCTCTTCTATCTGCCTTTGTATTTCGAGGCGGTGAAGAACATGTCCCCTATCATGGCTGGAGTAGCCATCTTTCCATGGACCTTGACTCTTGCTCCATCCGCTATGGTACGTCCGTACACCACATGAATATTGGCGCATTTTAATAACCGCCACACAGGTTACTGGTATAGTCATATCAAAAACTAGAAGGTACAGATGGGCAAACTGGCTGGGTTGGTGCTTCTCAGTGGTTGGCATGAGCCTTCTCGTCTTACTTAAGGAAGATACTCCAACTATAGTATGGATTGTTGTAAGTCTTGTCGGCGGTGCTGGAATGGGTACCTTGTATCCAGCAATGATGCTTGGTGCTCAGGCATCTTCATCTGTGGAAAATCAGGCTTACGCAACCAACATTTTCACATTCCTGAGAGCTCTTGGCCAGACTTTTGGAGTCACGATTGGCGGAATCGTCTTCCAAAGCATGTTAGAAAGGAAAATGTTGTCAAACCCGCTTCTATCCGAAAGAGCTAGGGAGTATTCCAAGGATGCAGTTGGCTTGGTACAGATTATTAAAGCGATGCCGGATATTGAGCTGAAGGTGCAGTTAAAAGAGAGTTTCGTTTACGCCCTAACGTATATCTGGGTTGTGGTGGCAGTTCTATCAGGGGTCGCGCTTATTGCGAGCCTTTTCATCAAAGGCTACGATATAAATAGTCCATCTGAGCTGCATCAGAGCACTGAAGGCAACTAGAGCTAGAGAATGTGGTAGAAGATGTCGTTGGAAGAAAGCAGAGTATTCTGTCATCACTACAGTCGTAATTTCTGGCCTATACGCATATGACTGCATGATTTTACTAACCCGTCGTGACTCAGATCACCTTGCCCCTCTGGTATCCTAGCTGTTACACACTCGAGTGCCCCTATAATACTAAAGCCTACTCGTCCTACTGCACTAGGGGGCACCCTCTCGGGGAACCGCTAAAACCGGATAAAAGCTGCCAAGCGGCTATCCCCACCAAAACACAACACCTCCACCACGAAATATCAGCACCACCATGACGGTATTTTATATATGAAACTAGTGGAATTGAATGCGCTGACTTCATTTTAGCTATGCCTAAAAGGATCAGACTTACGACGCCGCCGTTAGAGTTGCAGCCACCTACGGAGCAACCGGCACCTGGGACGCGTCCACAGCTCGAAACACCGAAACGGTCAGCCATCTTTGCAGTGTTATACTACTGCGAGCAGCAGTCATTGCCATGCAATTTACAGTCAATATCTACTGTGTTTGAGATACTGCATTCTACAGTCCACGATGTATACTCATCGCGACGATGCCGACGCCTCCAGAACTCCAATGAAGTCGACAGTCGTCTACCACTCCGTGAGATCTCAAGAAGCGACACCAACGCAATCGCCACCTTTCTTGATAGAGCTACACTTGAACAAAAAAGTCTTCCTTGGCAAGATATTGCCGAAGAGGCAGGTGTTGTAAAGCACTATCACCATGAGAAAGGCCAAGAAAATGAGCAGTGGGCAGCTAAAGTTCTGCAACGGCGAGTTACTGCTGATGAAGGAATTAAAACACACAAGGCTGTTGTGAAGGAGCAGCATACTCCTACACAGGTAGACAAGCGTCTAAAGTACTGCCGTATACAATTACAGCAGCGTCCGTCTGCCCACAACTGGCGCAACGTGCTTTGGTGTGATGAGATTCACTGGAAGACTGGCCCACGATATCCAAAAAACATCAAACGCCGCCCTGGTCAGAAGTACAAACACCACCCAAGTAATATACAGTATCAGCATAATCACAAAGGAGATTATCTTGTCCCAAAACACTTTCATATTTATGCTGTTGTCGGGTTCAACTTTAGGTTTGCAATACCATACAACGCGGGCAACACTAATGGCAATATGAATACAAAAACGTACATAAACGTCATACTGCCAGCCCTCCGGTCGTACATACTTGAACGGGGCGGCGACTATATCCTTTGGCAAGACCGCGACTCTGCTCATATATCTGCTCAAACTCTCCGATATATGAACACCCATGGGTTTGAGTATATACTTAGCCCACCAAAATCACCAGATATGAGTATAATGGAGACCTGGGTATCATCCATACGTCGCAAATTTTACTACCGGAGCTGTGCGACTCAGGTAGAAGGTGTGCGGCGTTTCTATGAGGTGTTTGAGAGACTTGATCGTGAGAAAATCAACACCACAATTAACAACTACCCACTACAACTCCAAAATATCCAGAATATCTATCAAGGTAGAGCTTCACAATATTAAGCTAAAATTTGAGACCTCTAATTATGCCCAAAGGTTGTGATTTTGCTGTTGTTTTGGGTGACTTTGCACCGTGGGTGGGTGGGGCAGCTTTTATCCGGTTTTAGCGGTTCCCCGAGAGGCACCCTAGGTGCGCACGGACTCCTCGCTCCGCTCGTCGTCCTGCGCAGCTCAACGCAAATCCTCAGCTCAACGCAAAATTTCACCTTGTTATACATTTGACGCGTAGAATCCAATCAAAATAATGCTAAAGCGATATGGTGACTATAAGGCTGTTGAAGGGCGTATCCAAGAGGCCCTCAAAGCGCTAGAGTCCTCTCCTAAGACCTCTTTAGCAGTTTTGGCGCGTCAATTTGATGTGCCGTACTACCGTCTATACCGACGCGCTCGAGGCGCACAATCTAAATCTAGTAGGCCAGCACCTAATATACGCCTTAACGCGGCTCAGGATCTAGCCCTGAAGGCCTATATCGATCGCTGCGATCAGCTAGGCATGCCTGCCCTCGTTCCTCAGCTTGTCGGCGCAGCGCAACGCATCCTCGATCTCGAACACCCTAGCGGACAGGCGCCTGCGCTGGGCAAGGACTGGGTAGCGCGCTGGCTCAAGGCTAATCCTGACTGCCGGAGAAAGAAACAAAGACAGCAGGAGCTTAATCGTATCGCGTTAAATACTGTCGAGGCGTATACAGCTCACTTTGACGCTCTAAGAAAGGTCCTCGACAAGTACGTAATACAGCCATAGGATCTATATAATATAGACGAAACTGGCTTTCGTATTGGTGTTGGAGGGAATAACTGGGTCGTCACTCGTCGTATAGACGTTATACAGCCGCCTAGCGATACGAATAGGGACTATATCACTGCTATAGAAACGATATCTGCTGACGGATACGTCCTCCCGCCCTTCCTCGTACTTAAGGCGAAAATACAGCTCGAGAAGTGGTATACTAATACGTCAATACCTAGCTCGTATACTATAGAACTATCAGAGACAGGCTACAACAATGATGAGCTCTCACTTAAGTGGCTTAAGCACTTCGATAAATGGACTAGGCGTCGTCAGACTGGCCTATGGCGTCTACTGCTATTTGACGGCTTTGGATCTCATAGTACGAAAGAGTTCCTCGATTACTGCGACGAGAATTAGATTATAGCTTATACGCTGCCTCCTCATACATCTTATAACCTACAGCCTCTTGACGTTGCTGTATTTTAATTGTATAAGAAGGCACATAGGATAGCTATAGAGCACGCGACGCGGGAAGGCTGTACTAACTTTACTAAGCTAGAGTTTCTTAACGTACTATATAGTATACGTAAAAAGGCCTTCACACGCTCAACTATATAGTTAGCCTGGCTATAAGCAGGCATTGAGCCTTGGGATCCATGGAGGGCGCTGATAAAGGTGTACCCGCGCGATGAGCCTCGTACGCCACCGTACGCTGATCCTGATAGCTCTCCTTTGACAGCTACGCCTACAACACCTCGCTCATTAATCAAGTTTGCTAACAAGACAGAGAGTCTACTCTATAAGGAGGAATCCTGCGATCTAGATCGCGTTGAGAGGCTAGCAAAGGCTGCTGTAGTTAACGCGCATCTTCTAGCGTCAGCTACAGAGGAACTACATAACTTGATAGCAGCAGCGCGCGAGCGTAGGAATAGACAAAGTAGCTCGCGTAAGCAAATAATAAAGGGAGGAGTATTGATAGCGGGAGGGGCTCGATCTGCTATTAATCGACGAGCTCAGCAGGACGCTGAGAAGGCTATACGGCAGGCTGCGCGATAGGCAAAGACTACGACAAAGACGATGACAGCACAATAATAAGAACCTCCTGCGACGCCTGCTTCTATAGGAGGCGATTTCATTAACTATAGCTACGATACGTATCGTTTATAGCCTTGAATTGTATAACATTTGCTGTCAAAATCTACAAAATATAGGCCTCTCAGGTGAAATTTTGCGTTGAGCTGAGGATTTGCGTTGAGCTGCGCAGGACGACGAGCGGAGCGAGGAGTCCGTGCGCACCTAGGGTGCCCCTAGTGCAGTAGGACGAGTAACCCCAAGTTAACCCCATCCCCAGAATTAGGGTTTTGGGTACACCGGAGCAACGTCAGACGACTAGGTTTGTGTCAGCAGAATAACCAAAACAAATAGAAATATAGATAGCAATCCATTCACTACTATATAGCAGTAATAGCACAGTTTATATTAAAAATAACTAGCATTACTTATACTGTGATAACTTACTACCATGGATCCATTTCGAGAGGATTTTTATGTATTTGCCCACACATTGCATCGCGATATGCAAGAGCCATAAGCAGGGCGTTGTGAAGTCACAGCTGCTCACCCACTTGGACGCCAAACACCAGGAGCTGGCTCCCCACACACGGCGCAGCATGATACAAGCCACTAGCCAGGAGCCATCACTACGGAACTGGGCCGACAATGTAGACCAGGTCATGTTTCCACGCCCAGATGCTGCGCCGCTGCCCCATCTGCCCGTGTACGCAAATGGCTTAAAATGCTGGGAGTGTGGATATATCTGCCGGCACGTAAACAAGATGCAGGAGCATGGCCGGAACCACCATAGCTGGACTGGCAGCCGCACACGCAGCGTCGGCCGTCTAGCAGCCATGCAGCAGAGGTGGACAGGCAGCGTGGTATGCCAGAAGTTCCAGAACACCGGCATGCTGGGCCGGTTGTTTGAAGTCCAGGGCGCTGCACCCGCTGAACCATGCCATATGGATTGCTGCGGTTTTGTGCTATCGCGACTTTGGGCCCTGCCTAGGGCCTAAAGTCGCGCTATACTTGGGCTACCTGGTCTCCCCGCACCGCTGATTGGCTGCTCTCTTCCGCCTCTCTGCTACGCGACGCGACGCGACGCGATAGAATATACTTATACCATAAGCAATCTATCACTATTACTAACTATTAATAGTTATCTATATCTATTTCTATCGCTAGCTATGCTTACTTATCTACCTACCTACCGCGTTCTTATCTGCCGCGAGCATCACTATGCGATCCATAGCGTAGACGAGCATCTAAAACGCTACCATAAGCTACCTATAGTCGAGAGAAGAGCTCTACTTAGCACGTACGACAGCCTCGCTCTTCTATCGCCTGACTAAGTGCCTCTTTCTGCCCCCTATGGACCACCACTAGCAGAACTCAGCGCGCCAGAAAATACGCTTATCTGCTGCTGCAATACAGCGTGTAGCTTTCTTACTACAAGCCGTAGCTGTATGAAGAAACACATTAACCAGCAGCATAGTATTTATCTTACCCGCTGGTCTACTCCCTTAGCTATCTTATATGCTGAGCACGCTGCTTAGCTATGGAGGCCCGTTAAGGCGCAGACCTTCTTCCGTGAGAGGCGATATGTCCGCTACTTTGTCGTACAGGAGCAGCAGGAGCCGCAGGCGCAGGCACAGGCGCAGAACAGGAGCCAGCCAAGAATAGTAGAGCAGACAGAAGCAGAGCGTCACCAGCAACGCCTAGCTAGTCTATCGTATAAGTGGGATATTGTTGCGTCTAGAGACAGCCAGGCGATCGAGCGTGTAGCAGAAGAAGCCTCAGCTAGAGACTATACTGGCTGGTTCAAGCGAACGCGATGAGACGAGCACTTATAGGCCTACCCTAACTGGTAGCTGCTATCGTACGCAATACGGCTACCAGGTAGCGACGAGCCGCGTCTACAGCGTGTCGTTAGCCTAGTAGAGGAGCTTTTAGACCAGGCTATTAGTGGCCTAAGTACGCTAGCAATCGATACGCTGCGCTGGCTACGCAGCCCACGGCCACAAAAAAGCGATCTACGGCCGTTTGGCCGGATGCAGAACAGAGCCAGCCAGGTGCGCGCAGCGCGGCTCTGGGCAAGACTTCTCTGCTACTGCCTGCGCATGGTAGCTATTGAGCAGCAAGAGCTAGGCCAGCAAGAATACAGCCGTAGCGGCCGTCGCTAGCAGCCGCAGCAGCAGCGCTAGGAGCCTTTGCTCCCAACTGAGCTGTCTGACATCGCAAAGCTGTTCCCATGGTATGGCACCCAGAAGGAAGTAGCTACGCAGCTATGGCTATCTCTCTCGTCTACTAGCAACGATAGTAGTGGCTCTAGAGCAGCTCAGCAGCGTACGTATATACGACTTCTATCTCAAGCGCTCATCTGCCAGAAGGTATATCACCAGCCATTTGATAGCCCAGTTATCCATTTTCTCGCTACTCTTGGTATCTATCCAGAGACTAGCCGTCTGCGTGATGCTCCCGAGTTCTCTACTCTACTTAGCTCACTCATTTACTGCGTACGGGCATTAACGATAGAGATTTTTCTACCAGTAGATAAGCGGGCTGAGCAAGGTGCTGCTGAGACAGGTAGCTTTCTTGAGCAGCGTGCTAGCTATCTAGTAGACGGCTCGTATAGCCCTATGAGCACTATGCTAAGCCTACTAGTATACGCCAAGTTTATCGCTCTACGTACGCCTAGTAGTAGCGCTAGTAGAATGTGGTGGTTAGTAGATCGACAGACATTCTACATCAAAGGCCAGTCTATCGTCCTACAGAAATTCCGTGAGCTTGCGCAGGGCGTGGTCGCCAAGGCAGAACGCGTGCTATGGGACGAACTGCTGTGGATGAGCGAGCACGAGCATCGGCCGACGACTAGGCTAGCGGAGATACAAGACGACGTGTCTGTCCGACAGCGTGGCGCGTGCTACCTGTCACCATCGTAGCTACGCCGAGGGCAAGCGTGGGTGCTGGATCGACTAGCTAGGGTAGCTGGGGCGCAGAAGCTCTATCGACAGCGCATGCGACTGCAGACAGAGCTGCTAGAGCAGCTATCAACAAGCAGTAATTCAAGTAGCTCTAGCAGCCATCTACTAAGCGAGAGCCTAGAGTGGAGACCTCAAGCCGTCCAGCAGTATCTCAAACAGACTAATCGCTTTCTAGAGCTGCTCTGTCTAGCTATCTATATTACTGGCGGCCAGCCAGCTCGTGGGCCAGAGCTACTCTCCGTCCACTGGCGTAATGGGACACTACAAGACTGCAATCTCTACGTTATAGACGGCCAAGTCGCAGTAGTTACTCGCTATCATAAGCTACAGTCACAGTGGGATAGACCTAGAGTAGTCCCGCGATTTCTACCTGAGGTAGTAGGCCAGTTAGTTACTGCCTATCTGCTGTATCTGCGGCCTGTCCGCGCGATGCTCCTTAGCAGCCAGAGCAAGGCAGCTACTGCATCGGCGAGCGATTATCTATGGGCGAACGACAGTGGGCCGTGGGATATAGATCGGCTTACGCGTACGATGACAGCAGAAACAGCAAAATGGCTAGAATCACGGCTGACAGTAGCTGAGTACCGTCACGTAGCTGTTGCGATTGGACGAGAGATTGTTGGAGAGCGCTTTGCTGTAGAATATGACAAGCAGCTAGAGAGGCGATTTAAAGCTACTACTACTACTACTAGTACTACTAATAAGCCTAGCTTAGGCGAGGAGTATGATGGCGAAGATCCAGTAGAGCTGCAGAATGGGCGATCTATAGCAGTAGGCATGGTAGCGTACGCCGTACAGGCGGACATTATTGACGGGCTAAGTGCGCGATCGATTGACGTGTTTCGAACGCTCAGTCTAGCGTGGCATAGGTTTCTTGGTCTTTCGTCTAAGGCAGCAGAGGCGGTAGAGGCGGCAGAGGCAGCAGTGGAAGCAGTAGAAGTAGTGGAAGCAGTGGAAGTAGTGGAAGCAGTGGAAGTAGTGGAAGCAGTGGAAGCAGTAGAGACAGCAGGGGTAGTAGAAACCATAGAGGCAGTAGTAGCCGCAGCCGCCGCATCCGCAGCAAAGGCAGCAAAGGCAGCCGAGGCAGCAGCCGCAGCCGCAGCCGCAGCCACCACAGCCGCAGTAGAAGCAGCTGAGGTAGCAAAGGCGGCAGTAGCTGTAATACAACAGGAGAGAAAGCGGAAGCAGACACTAAGCTCGGTAAGCTGCTTAACACAGCTACAGCCGCAGTATCAGACTGAGGCGGAGACTAGGCAGCAGGTAGTAGGAAAAAGAATTCGGTTAGGATAGTAGAGAGTAGAGATAGTAGTAATAGAGTGGTAGTTAATTAACTATAGTCGTAGCAGCAGTCGGAGCAGCAGTTATTGTAACGGCGCAGGCAAGACTACTCGGATCAGTATCGGCAGTAGTGTCACTCAGAGGCATATGGGAGTGCGTGGGACATCAAACGAGCCTTGATTCGAATAGACACCTATAGGCCTTGTACGAAAGGATA